>NC_056735.1:1251709087-1251814087 GCF_019279795.1 Protopterus annectens | reverse complement strand
GTATGTACAGAACTCTAGGCAGCAGCTTCTAGGATGTTCCTTGTAGGGACGTCCCTGAGAAAGGCTGCAGACATAGATGCAGCCCTGGTTGAATGGAATGCAGTGGCCTATCCATTTTGAAATGGTTTGCTTTGAAATAGCTTTCCCTTCTGCCACTGCAGCAAATGCTACCAGCAGCTGTTCAAATTTCCTTTGAGGTTTAGTCCTGTCCAAGTAGAATCTAAGTTGTCTGGGCACATCTAAGGAGTACAGTGTCCATCCCCCTTTGTTCTAAGGGTTAGGAAAGAAGGTAGGCAAATGAATGGACTGATTAAGAGCCACACTGGATACCACCTTGGGCATGAAGGAGGGATTGGTTCTGAGGGACACCCTGTCCGCATGAAAGATAATGAAAGGCTCCTCTACCATAAGGGCCTGTAATTCAGACACCCATCTTGCAGAAGTGATTGCTAAAAGGAAAGCTGTTTTCCAGGAAAGGAATTTTAAATCTGCAGTAGCAGCTGGCTTGAAAGGAGGATTGAGTTTCCCCAGACAAAGTTAAGGTCCCAGGCAGGAGTTGGCGCTCTCCTGGGTGGCCTTAAAATTTGAACTGCCTGAGCAAGGGTGAGAGAAGAGGAGAGTCTCTGTGTTATAATGAGCTGAAATGGCTGAGGCATGGATTTTGATGGAGGAAAAGGACAGCCCCTTATGAAGCATCTCAGTCAAATATTGTAGAATCTGAGGTAAATTGGGCACTGCTGCACTCATCCGTTGAGAATGGTTCCAGGTACAAAATCTTTTCCATTTTGAAGCATAAGATTTTCTAGTACTAGGCCTCTTAGCCTCTAAAAAGATATCCATTACTGATTTGCTGAGGGGTGGTAAAGGAGAGATTAGTTAATTAGTCAGGCTGCTAGGTTCAGGGTTTGCAGCTGAGGGTGCAGAATCTAGCTATCCTGCTGAGACAACAGGGAAGGAGTCTGAGGCAGGTGCCATGGGGCCAAGCGTGACACGCTGAGCAGGAGGGGGTACCAGTGTTGTCGTGGCCAGTCTGGCGCAATTAAGATCGTCCTTGACTTGTCCTGTTTCATCTTTAGTAGTACTTTGGAGAGAAGAGGCAGAGGAGGAAAGGCATAAACCGATAGGTTTTTCTAGCTGAAGGATAGAGCATCCACGTTCCAAGCTAGTTTGTGGGGAATCCTTGTGCAAAATTTTTCCAATTGACAGTTTTGGGGGGAGACAAATAGGTCTATATCTGGGCTCCCCTATTTGCTTGTCAAAATGTTGAAAATCCTTGTTTCCAGTTTCCACTCGTGTGGGTCCATAATGTTTCTGCTTAGTCCATCTGCCAGAGTATTTAGTGTTCCTGGCAGGAATTGAGCTTGTAAACTCACTTGGTAGCTCAAGCCTGTGTTCCACAATGCCATGGCTAGTCTGCAGAGGGGGTAAGAATGGGTACCCCCCCCCCGCTTGTTTATGTACCACATGACTGTGGTGTGTCCGTCTTTACCATTAGTTGTCCTGGAGGAATGTGGTCCTTGAAGGCTGTCAGAGCATTCTGTACAGCTAACATTTCCTTTTGATTTATGTGTAGGTGCATTTGAGTTGGGTTCCATTTGCCGTGAATGCACTTATCTTCCAGGTGAGCCCCCCATGCATAGTCTGATGCATCTGTTGTCAAGGTTTGGGCAGCAGGGGGTAGTGTGAATGGTAGTCCCTGGTTTTGGTGGCAGGCCTCTGCCCACCAAAGGAACTCTAGGCGTAGGCAAGGTATGATAGGAATCATTGCTTCTAGATATTTGAATGTTGCCACCATAGGCTTTATGAGATACCATTGCAGTTTCCTCATATGCAATCTTGCATATGGAATTAGAAGAATGCAGGAGGCCATGAACCCCAAGGCTTGCAGTATTTGCCTTGCCGATAACTGGGTTTTTGTGGCCACTTGTTTGAAGTAGGTTGTCAAAAGAATCCATTTCTCTGGCGTGAGGAAAGCCATCTGGTAAGTTGTATTCAAGCTTGCTCCCAGGAATATAATTTGTTGACAGAGTACCAGGTGTGATTTCTTTACATTTATGGTGTACCCCAGACAAATCAGTACACTTTGAACACAGGCCAGATGATTCAAAAGTATGTCCTGGCTTTCTGCCTGAATTATGTCCAGGTATGGGTATATCTGAATATTTCTTTGCCTGGAAAATGCAATGACTGGAGCTAGGCACTTTGTGAATACCCTGGGCACAGTAGATAAGCCAAAGGGCAGTGCAGAGAACTGATAATGCATGTAGCCTGCTTTGAAGCGTAGGTATCTTCTGCAAGACTCCATGATAGGGATGTGCAGGTATGCTTCTTTAAGTCTAGTTTTGCCAGCCATGCATCTCTGCCTAACATAGGAAGCAGCTGGTGAAGAGTCAGCATCTTGAATTTTGGAATCACCAGAAAGGAATTTAGAGTATGGTACCAGGAAAAGTCTTGAATAGAAACCTTGTCCCTTTTCCTCTTCTGGTACCAACTGAATAGGCCCCATGCTTAAAAGAGAGAGTACTTGATTTTGGGTCACTGCCCGTTGATTTGGGGGTAGATCTGGCCAGCCACTTGGTGTTGGTAAGGTGTGGATGTGAAATCTGTATCCTTGGGATACTATATTTAAAACCCATTTGTCCTGGGTAACGAGTTCCCAGTTTTTGGCATGCAGACCAATCTTTCCTACTAAAGGTGCAATTAGTTGGGAAGTGCGTGAAAATTTTAAAAGCAAGTCATTGAGACAGTTTTCCATAGGGGGAGTCTTACTACTCCCTGATTTGGGTTTGGAAACCCCCCACTGTTTAGTCTTCTGTGTCCCCTGGGACTGACACCTGGGGTTTCTGCTCTGTCTGGGTTTGGCTTGAGAAGACCTGGAAGGGGCTGGAAAGGACCAATTCTTAGAGGGCCAGTGCCTACTAAATCTAGGAGGCTGAACTTATAAGAAATCTTTAACAGTTTGCATAGATTTAGCTTCATCTTCCATCTTTTTTAAGAACTTCTTCAGCCTTGTTGCCAAACAGGCAGTCCTGATTTAAGGGAGCATCCAGCAATTTAGCTTTAACATGATCAGGCAAAGATCGCTCCTTAAGCCAAGTATGCCTTCTGAGCACAGACCCAGTAACAGCAGCCCTGCAAGAGGCCTCTAATGAATCAAATCCACATTGCAAAGTATGTTTTCCAACCTGTTCAGCAAAATGCATTAAACCCTGTAATTCGTTATTGTCCACACAGTCAGGAATCAACATAATTTTCTGTTTAAGCTATCCAATAATATGTTGCTGATACTTTAACATATGAAACTGGCAGTTTAAAGCCCTAATAGCCAAGGTTGCAGAAGTGTAACCCCATCTACCCCGTGCCCTGGAATCTCTATCAGAAGGGATAGGATTTTTAGCAGTAAAAGCCTTAATGCCCTTGGGCCCCTGTGAAATAGTCTCCGGATCCGCAATAGGATTTTTAAAATGGAACTTATGCGACTCAGGGACCCTGTAATATCTGTCAGGTTTTCTGGCAGCAGGAGGCAAGGAATCAGGGGCCAAACTAGATTCCGAAAAGGCATCATCAACAATGTCCAGTACAGGAGGAATAGCTAAAGGCCTATGCTGAGGCAGGAGTAAGAAATCCCTAAGCCTCTTTTTTGAATCAGAAAACTCTTGGCTTTCCCAGTGGAAATGCTCCCTTTGAGTATGTAAAGTTTCACCAAAAGAAAAATCCTCTGGAGGGGAAGCAGAGGGAATAGAGTCCTCTGCATCAGAATCCTCATAAGTAGATAAGAACAAATCCAGATCATCAGAAGAATCAGAAAAAACAGAATCCTGGTCAGAAGATTCAAAAACAACTTCAGTCCTAGGCCTCTTAAAAGGGGGGGGGGTGGCTTCCCCTGATTAGAGTTATTAGATCTTCAGCCATTCTTATCATTTTTTTTTTAGGCATAGAGGCCTGAGCATGCGGTCTGGGCATTGTTCTTTTAGGCATGGTTCGAGATTTAGGCCTAAGCAGAAGGAGGCGTCGGTTTAATATGCAAGTCCGTAGGCCTGAATACACCCTCAGAAGCCGGTGCCTGCACAGCAGCGCTGGACCCATCCAAGGTAGACACGTCCGCGGGTTCCGTAGTTGAAGCATCTCGCGGCATACCGGACTCTGAATGGGTCTCAGTAGAGGCCTGCGAATCCGACGTAGCAGGTATCAGGGGCTGCAAAGGTGCCTCACTGAGTACCAGCGAAATGGCGACTGGCATAGGAGAAGCGTCATCGGCAGTTTTGGACCTCTGCAATGTGTCTCTGTCTATCTTTGCGTTTTTTCGGAATCCTGGTAGTCGGATGGCTAACTGATGACATTTCTGGATAATTAAACTGAGAACCAAAATATTTAGAGGTGAAAATATACCGACAACGAATAGTGCGCTGATTAAATAAAGCACAAAACCGACAGCAAGGTTCATTGTGGTCAGGGCCTAGGCAAGGAATATAGTACGAATTAAAATCTTTATGAGGTATTTGCTTTCCACAAGTAATGCAATTATTAACTTTTACTGACATCGGTAAGGAGCAAGAAAAAAAGTTTCCCCAACAGGATACTTAGCTTTAGTTGAAGACTTCGGTTCTGAAACTTGAAAACGAAAATTTCAGGGGTCAGCCGACCGGCAATTGCGAACTGCTTCTGCTTTGGGCACCGCAAGGCAAGAAAGACTGATGTAATGGCGCCGGATGCATGTTTTATACCCCTGACGACCTGACGTCATGGAAGAAGGGACAGCAACCGACGCAGGACCGACGCAGGACCCAAGACTTTGCTAATCAGGCCGACTGACGGCTACTGCAAAGCAGATAACCCAAATGTAAT
The DNA here is from genome assembly GCF_019279795.1 of Protopterus annectens. NCBI lineage: Eukaryota > Metazoa > Chordata > Ceratodontiformes > Protopteridae > Protopterus > Protopterus annectens. The sequence goes on along the minus strand of NC_056735.1, from coordinate 1,251,809,242 downwards.
GACTGCAACAGTGAAACATGAAGAACATCCACACAACCCCCCCAAACACACACACACACACACACACACACAGATGCACATAACCTACAGCAGCTTTCTGTACACACACACACACACACACACACACACACACACACACACACACACACACACACACACACACACGAGCAGGGCTGGTTTTAGAATGTGTGTTTTGTGGTTGACAGCAGAGGCCATTATCAGTTTTCTCCTAACAGGGTCAGCTGTATTTGGGTTAAAGAGCATAATCAGAAAATTAATACATTTGTTTTTCTCATTTTTCCCCGACCAGCAACAGCTTTTGTGGGGCCACCACACAGTCAAGGATGATTAAGGCAGCCTGCTGTATAAATGTACACAGTCTGGGGTGTGTGGGCCACCTTAAAGCTTGAAGTGTCTGAATGTTCTGCAATATATTTTATGCATTACTTTTGAAATATAATTACTTGCTAGCTACATTTTTACTGATACTCAGAAGAATAATGTATGTGTTATGGCATTATTGAGAGCATGAACAGATAATTTTTTTTTTTAAACACACATACACCAACCACAGCAATTCTAGTTTTGTATTTATTTCAGCAAACAGCAATACCTTGTGCAACACTGGTACTGCCACACCAGATCAGTGAATGCTGTTTAGCAGTCTTCAAACAGCAGCAGGGATACGTCACTTTTATTTATCTCAGTGTGGAGTTATGCATACCTGTCATCATCTCTGATTTCACAGACCTTCCCCAATTTTTTTCACAAGTTTGCTCTGTTCTTCATAAAAAAGTTTGACTTACTGGTAAATCTTTCAGGATTACAGTCAGTCAATAAATCCAGAGTTTTATACTTCTTGTTGTCCAAAAAAAAAGCATGGCGATGGAAAAGGTGTTATTTTTTTAACTTTTTTAGGTGAATTACAGTAACATTTAAAATGTGTTCCTGATTTTGAGCCTTTATTCTGCTATTTTTGGTATTGTGCTGAATTATTCAGCAAAGAAGTTGAGACTTACAGTATCTAGTGTTCTACCAGTATTTATAAAACTCACTGAAAGAAAAAAACATCTAAGAAAATTGAAAGCATCAGGTCTTCTTAAAATCCAAGGTTTCAATGAGATCAGTCACTCTGGGGCTGTTGAACTCTATAGCACTTACCTTGCTTATGTTCATTAACGGTTTTATTGCAATATGGTCATATTACAGCCCTGCAGTTAAAGACCATAATCAGGAAACTAATACATTTTTTTCATTTTCTCCACACAGCAGTAGCAGCTTTATGGGCCCCACACATTCAAGGATGATTAAGGGAGCTCCTCTGCAGCCACAGGTATTGCAAGTACCTAAAGCTGGTGTGGACAGAATGTCCACCAGCAGGGTTTACCTAAGCTAATTGTACTATGTTAGTGGTAAAATATTTAATGTGAAGCCTGTTACTTGGTAAAACACTGTTACTATAACCAGAGATATCTTTGAACTTTAAAGGAGATATAAATAACAGTTACTGCCCACCTGGTTTAAGTATACAAGATTGCTGTATTAGCTTTTGTTAGTTTGACAAAGATGTTACAAAATATCAGGATAGATAACTTGCAGTGGTTAGGGCCCCCTGGTGACTGCAGAGTTTGCTGGTGCCTAAAGAAGCTTGCTATGAATGAATGGCCTCTTTGGGAGTAATAGAGGACTTACATGAGATTGGGGGTGGGGTATATAAATATACAGAATTCATACAGAATCTTAAGTCCAACTTATACACAAGTATAAAATCATGTAGGACAGAGTCCTCAACATTTAACATCAGTCATTCATAGTTTGGTTGTAATTGCTGTTGATTCCCTGCTATACCTCCAGAACTAGAAAATTCATTTTTTTGGGTGGCAATGCCTGTTTAAATACTTTTATGTCCTTTCTAGGCTTTCTTTTTTCATCAGTTAGTGCTGAATGCTGGAGGTGTTGGTCTGTGTTGGAGGGTCACTGAAGGTTTAAAAATACATATTTACCATCTCTTGAGCAGCTTAAAACAGAATTACAGTCTTACTGTAAGCAGCAATTAGAAGCAAAAAGATGTACTTGTATTCCGATTACGGTTATAAAAGAAAACAATTGCATTTGTACTTGGCACTAGATCTAAATAAAGTGACTAATAAAGAGCAGGAAGCATTACCTATTGCTTATAAAGAAGTGGTCATGCCCAAGCAAAATGCTAAACTCTATTCTGATTTTAGCAGAAAAAAGATGATAAAGTTGTGTACATGTAATATGCCATTAAGAAGGTGCAGACTTCAACTTCAATTTAGTATTTCATCAAAACCACAGGTGTTCCATACAGTTGTCACCTAAGTAAATGAAGGATTGGAAGGTGTTGTAAATATAGTCAATGACAGAAATACTATATGATCAAGCACAGCAACAGTATGACAGGGACTACTCCACCTCAGAAGAAGTGGAAGAGTTCATGTTTGGATTTAGTGCATACTCCCCTCATATTTGCACTTTCAGTTCTGAAATTCTGATGACTGCAGTTTTGGTCCTCAGTTTTTAATATCTGACAGTTGTATACAATGCAAGTATCACAAATTCAAAAGATTTATGCCTTTTCTGTGAATTCAGACATGAAAAGTCTAGTCCACATGAACCACAGCTGAATGGAAAAGTGGAGACTATCCAAATGAAGACTCTCAGGAGAAAGAGCAGAGGCAACAGTTAAGACGACTTTTGTCTAACCAGTTTGGAAACCAGGAATATTTCACTGCAGGGATATAATTTGTCATCAGCTCAAATGTTAATAGACATAGGTTTTAAGATCAAATTATCTACTTCCACCAAGTTACTCACTCAAAAACAAAGTAAAATAAGTGTTAGAATAAAGCCAGACAAAATGCAAGCTCCCAATTTTCTTGTGAGAAAGGCAAGAAAACAAAGAATAGAGAGGCCTTTAGGTGGTTTACAGCCTGAAGATAAAGTAGCTTGTACAGTTATTCACCACGAGGGCAGAAAGCTGTACAGAAACAGTCACAGACATGCGCTTCAGACAAATGCATCATAGTTCAGAGAAGAGCAGGAACCATAAATTTCACAACCACTACTGTCACAGTAAAAAGTACAGTTGTGTACACTTACCATAAATGTAGATGTTAGAGTGTATTCACTGTTGCAGTCATTACACTTGGGTTATCCTGCGGGAAGGCTACCCTCAGTCGGCCTGAATTCCAAAGTCTAGGTCCAGCATCGGTTGCTGTCGCCTCTTCCCTGAAGTCAGTGCGCCAGGGGTATAAAAGATGCAGCAGACGCCATTTTCTTCAGTTTTTCTTGCCCCAGATGTCAGGTGCTCCCCAAAAGGGAAGGCACCAGATGTCAGGTGCCCCCCAAAAGGGAAGGCTAAAAATATGCCAATCAAACATGCATGCACCAAAATATGTTATACCTTCATCTACAAGCAAATACACCACATAGGTTGCACAGATTAGAGAAGTGCAGCTAAGTTCCAGCAAAAAGAGATGGGGGATGGTGGGTGGGTAACCTGGACTGCAACAGTGAATACACTCGAACATCTACATTTATGGTAAGTGTATACAACTGTACTATGTTCTTCGTGTTTCACTGTTGCAGTTATTACATTTGGGTTGAATCCCAAAGCTATGGTTGGGAGGCTGGAGCTAGATAGCATTAGGAGCGGCTACGAGGCCCTGCAGAACTGCAGTGGCAAAGCCTGCCCTGGATTTAAAGTAGAGTGGAAATGATAGTGCTTTGTAAAGGTATGCACTGAAATCCAGGTAGCAGCCTCTAAAATGTCTTTGGTTGGTACTCCCCTGAGGAAGGCTGCTGAAGTGGCTGCTGCTCTGGTAGAATGTGGCCTAATGCCCATAGGCATTGGCTTGCCATGTTGTGAATAGCAGAAATGAATGCAGTGGCCTATCCACTTTGAAATAGTCTGCTTTGAGATGGCCTTTCCTTGTGATCTTGCAGCATATGCCACTAGTAGTTGCTCAGTCTTTCTGAAAGCTTTGGTTCTGCTGTCTGTGCATGTCCAAAGAATGCAGAATTCTCTCCCCCTTTATTATGTGGGTTTGGATAAAAAGTAGGCAGATGAATAGTTTGGTTAAGGGCCACACTGGACACTACTTTAGGCATAAATGTCGGGTTTGTCCTCAGAGAAACCCTGTCCGGATAAAAAATGATAAACGTTTCCACAGCCATGAGTGCCTGTAGCTCAGACACTCGTCTTGCAGAGGTTATTGCTAGGAGCAGAGCTGTTTTCCAAGATAAAAACTTTATATCAGCTGTAGCGGCTGGCTCAAAAGGAGGCAGAGCGAGTTTTTCCAAAACATAATTGAGGTCCCATGCAGGTATTGGTGATCTCCTTGGAGACCTTGAGTTTTTGGCTCCTCTGAGGTATTGCCTTAACAAAGGATGAGAAAAGATTGGTGGCTCTGCATTGTAATGAGCTGAAATGGTAGAGGCATGAATTTTAATTGATGAAAAGGATAGGCCTTTGTCCAGCATCTCAGTTAGGTATTGCAAAATCTGAGGAATATTTGGTACTGCTGTGTCAATTTCCTTGTGCCTGGTTCCAGGCACAGAATCTCTTCCATTTTCCAGCATAAGATTTTTCTAGTACTAGGCCTCCTGGCCTCCAAAATGACATCCATCACTGCTTTAGTGAGAGGTGTGTTTTGTATGACTACATTATCTGCCATGCTGCCAGACTTAAGGTCTTGAGTTGGCTGTGCAGGATCTGATTGTTTTGTTGGACAGTAGGTGAGGTATTTGAGGTAAGGTCCAGGCTGGGCATTGAGACAAGTTCCTTAGGATTGGATACCAGTACTGGTGGGGTCAGACTGGGGCAATCAGTATAATTTTTGGCTTCTCCTGTCTGACTTTTAGGAGTACCTTGGGGAGGAGAGGCAGTGGAGGAAAGGCATACACTGTTAAGTTTTTCCAGCTGAAAGATAGGGCATCCACTTTCCATGCTTATCTGTGATAAGTCCTTGTGCAGAATCTCTTTAGTTGGCAGTTGTGAGGAGAGGCAAATAGGTCTATGTCTGGGCATCCCCATTTCCTTGTTATCATGTTGAAGACTTGTGGATCCAATTTCCGCTCGTGGGGATGCATGAGGTTTCTGCTTAGTTTGTCTGCCAGAGTATTTATCTTTCCTGGCAGGAATTGTGCCTGCAGATGTACTTGGTAAGTCAAAGCTGTGTCCCACAAAGTCATGGCTAGTCTGCAGTGGGGGTAAGAATAATTGCCTCCCTGCTTGTTTATATATCACATGACCATGGTATTGTCTATCAGTAGTTGTCCCAGATGAAGTAGGTCCTCGAGGGCTGTCAGGGCATTCTGAACAGCTAGCATCTCTTTTTGATTGATATGTGGTTGCATTTGGATGGCGGACCATGTGCCTTGAATACATCTTCCTGCCATGTGTGCCCCCCAGGCATAATCTGATGCATCCGTTGTCAAGGTCTGCCTGGCTGGGGGTAAGGTGAATGGCTACCCCTTGTTCTGGTGACAGGCCATCGCCCACCATCAAAACTCATGTTGCAGGCAGGGAATGAGAGTAATTATTGTTTCCAGGCTGTGGCAATGCTGCGTCCAAACACTTTTTAGGTACCACTGAAGTTTCCTCATATGCAGTCTTGCATATGTAATTAGTAGAATGCAGGATGCCATGAAGCCCAAAGCCTGCAGAATTTTTCTTGCAGATAACTGCGCCTTTGTTGCCAACAATTTGAAATAGGTAGTCAGTTGCCTTTGTTTGTCTGGCGTGAGATAAGCCATCTGGACAGTTGTATTTAAGCTTGCACCCAGGAATATTATCTCTTGAGAGGGTACCTAGTTTTGACTTCTGTTCATTGACTGTGTACCCTAGGCATGGTAGTAATCTTTTTACAAATGCCAGATGCTGTAGTAGAATGTCTTTGTTCTCTGCTTGTATGAGGCAGTCATCCAAGTAAGGATATATCTGTATTCTTCTTTGCCTGCAGAATGCAATTACTGGTGCCAGGCACTCTGTGAAGACCCTGGGAGCAGTAGATAAGCCAAAGGGCAGTGCAGAAAATTGGTAGTGCATTGAACTAGCTTTGAATCTGAGGTATCTTCTGCATGTTTGACTGACTGGGACATGCAGGTATGCCTCTTTTAGGTCTAAAGTCACAAGCCAAGCCTTCTTGCCCGACATGGGCAGAAGTTGCTGTAAGGTCAACATTTTGAATTTTGGTATATCCAGATATGTGTTTAGAAAAGATAGGTCCAGTATTGGTCTCCAGGCTTTGTCCTTTCTGGGTACCAAGAACAGTCTTGAATAAAATCCTTGTCCCTGCTCTTGTTCTGGTACTTGTTGAATGGCCCTCATGTCCATGAGGGATGAGACTTGTTTTTGTGCCTCTGCCCATTGATTTTTTGGGAGGTCTGGCCAACCGTTTGCTCTTGGCAGGGTATGAAAGTGAAACTTGTAGCCCAGTGACACTATGTCTAAGACCCATTTGTCCTGGGTTATTATGTGCCAATTTTGAGAAAAAAGTGCTAGTTTTCCTCCTAAAGGTGCTGCCAGAAGATAAGTGCTTGGCGCAGGCAGGGGGAAGTCATTGGGACTGTTTCCTGTAAGGCTGTGATTTGTCTTCTCCACTTTTGGAGGTAGAAGCACCCCATTGTTTAGACCTGTATGAACCTTGGGGCTGGGATCTGCCTCTTGGGCATCTGTATCTGCCCCTTTGTGGTCTGTCTGACACTGGAAAGAACCAATTCTTTGTAGGTCACTGTCTGCTAAATCTTGGAGGTTGTACCTGTAAGAAATCCTTGACTGTTTGCATAGATTTAGCTTTGTCCTCCATTTTCTTCAACACCTCTTCTGCTTTAACACCAAAGTATCATGCTGTAATGAGGCATCTAATAATTTTGCTTTAGCATGATCTGGTAAATTTTGTTCCTTTAACCAAGCATGCCTCCAAATGACAGAATCCGTGACAGCTGCCCTACAGGAGGCCTCCAAAGAATCAAAACCACATTGCAAAGTATGCTTTCCAACTTGCTCAGCTGCATGCAATAAATCCTGCATTTCTTCGTTTTCTGCATCTTCAGAATTTATCAACATTTTCTGTTTAAGCAGTGACATAATATATTGCTGATATTTGAGCATATGAAACTGACAATTTAAAGCCCTTATAGCCAAGGTAGCAGAGGTGTAAATCTTTTTTCCCCATCTGTCTAATGCCCTAGAATCCCTGTCAGAGGGGGTAGGGTTTTTTGCAGTGGATGCCTTGACCCCTTTGGGACCCTGAGAAATAGTTTCTGGGCCAGCAGCAGGGTTTTTGAAAAGGAATTTATGAGAGTCAGGTAACCCTGTAATACTTGTCTGGCTTAACAGGAGCTGGAGGTAAGGAGTCAGGGGTCAGAGTGGACTCTGAAAATACATAATCTATAATGTCTAACAGGTGGAATAGCTAGGGGCCTGTGTTGTGGGAGTAAAAGGAAGTCCCTGAGCCTTTTCTTAGATTCAGAATAATCTTGGCTCTCCCAGTGGAAATGTCCCCACATGGTATGCAAGGTTTCCCCCAAAAGAGTAATCCTCAGGAGGAGAGGCTGAAGGGATAGATTCTTCAGCATCAGAATCAAAGGGAGGAAGAGAGTATTCCTGATCAGAAGAGGAATCTGAAGAAATGGAAACCTGATCTGAAGATTCATATTCTGTCTCTTGCCTAGGCCTCTTTATCAGGAGGGGGATGGGAACCCCTGATCAAAGTAATTAAGTCTTCGGCCATTTTGAGCATCTGTTGTTTTGGGCATGGAGGCCTGACCATGAGGCTGTTGTGCTTGTTTCTTTGTCTTTAAAGATGCTTTAGTCTTTGCCTTTGTAGCTGGAGTCGCTTTAATGTACAATTGAGTAGGTCTGAAAACACCCTCAGAAGCCGATGCCTGCTCAGTGGCTCCGGACCCATCTGAGGGAATAGTTTCCGAAGGTCCAATACCTTGAGCTTCCAGCGGCCTAAGTGACTCCACGTGGGAGTCTATAGCGGCCTGCAGTTCCAAAGTAGCGGGCGTCAGGGGCTGCGAAAGCGCCTCACTGAGAGCTGGCGACTGGCTTAGAAGAAGCCTCGTCGTCGGTTTTAGACCTCGGATGCCTGTCCTTTTCTTTTTCTTTGCATTTCTTGTGAATTGCGGTAGTCAGTTGGCTATCTGACGGCATTGTGTAATTGCATCTTCTGCCAAAATAGTGAAATGCAAAATCGTACCGGCGCTTTATAGTGCGCTAGTTAAATCTACCGCAAAACAGACAACAAGCAACGTTGTGGTCAGGGCCTAGGCAAGGAATACAGTAAGAATGAAAATCCTTATGAGGTATTTGCTTCCCACAAGAAATACAATTATTAACTTTTTCTGACATCGGTCTGGAGCAAGAAAAAAGTTTTCCCCAACGGGGTACTTAGCTTTTAATGAAGACTTTGTATCTGAAATTCGAACACGAAAATCTCAGGATTCGGCCAACCGGCACTTGCGAACTGCTTCTGCTTCGGGCACCGCGTGGCAAGAAAGACTGAAGAAAATGGCGTCGACTGCATCTTTTATACCCCTGGCGCACTGACGTCAGGGAAGAGGTGACAGCAACCGACGCCGGACCTAGACTTTGGAATCCAGGCAGACTGAGGGTAGCCTGCCAGCAGGATAACCCAAGTGTAATGACTGCAACAGTGAAACACGAAGAACATCAGGAACTATGAGAACGGTGATAGCTAAGAGTTGCAGAAAGACAATTCTCTAGTTGCTTCTTCAAAAGTCATTGATTAGCAAGAAATGTTCCTAAAAGGAACAGCAGATGTCTACAGTCTAGTACTATATCAATTTTTTAAACCTGCGACATTATAAAGAAATCAGATAAATGGATAGTTCAAGAGCTGATCATGATACTAAAGAATGAAAATTCACCTTTACTAACATGTATATTGAAAGTGAACAAACATCTCATTTTGAAAAAAAAAAAATAGTCCATGATATGCTTAGTATAAAAAGTTAAGGATAATTTAAAATGACTATTTTTATGTGTCAAATGCGACCTCGTATACAGTATATAAAATAAGCACATTTTACAATTGAAAGAAAGTGGGCTTCATCTTTAATTATGCTAAAGTCTAGCTATTATACATCAGGTGTCATTTCCTTCTAAAGGACGTCTTAAAGATTGCATGGGAACTGGTAGGATATCCACAGTGTGTGTGTGTTTAAAGAGCATCCTGCCAAACATTCAAATGTTACAAACTGTGCATGAATCTCTATACCCACAGACATGGCGGTTACTGAAGAAAGGAAGGGAGACTGCCACTTCTAATACTCTTGGACCATGTCTTGCTCTGCCACTGCACTGGGGGGGGGGGTAAAAATGCAACAGAAGCAATACTCCTGACTACACACATCTGTCATGGGGAGGGCAAGTACACTCTATGAAGTGCAGTAGGCTGAGAGGAACCACTGATCATGATGGCACAAACTCTTTCAGTCATCAGCACTCATAGAACAGAGGGAGGTGAACGGAACTGATTTCCTGGACTAGAGTTTAGCACTAGATATATATCCAGCAGATGCAATGGTCTACACCTGCATTTTGGAAGTACATGCTAAGTCTGACATGCAAGGGCTGGTGGTGGTAAGGAAGTAACTCGCGTCTAACTCAACAGCTGGTGCCAAGAGGGCACCACCATGGAGAAGAAGCTTAACTGCAGCTAACAACTTTCTGTTAAAGGTTGATTACCAAACTGACAGAGGGTAGAGGCCACTACAGGCATGGACTGTGTGAAGGAGACAGACCTAGACATGGAAAGGCGCCCCAGGTCCCTTACATTTTATTTTTCATGCTTCTATGATGTGTGAAAACCTTTCCAGCTGGCCTTTGCACTGGGCTCCCTCTCTATAGCTATGAACTAGTCATTGATGAATGCCTTGAACATCTCTGACAGGAGTGAGGCATGGACCTGCAATACTTACAGTTAAAGAACTATATAGCAAGGAGTGTTTTACTACAGTTTAGCAAAGGTGTTTAATTCACTAAAATCTTTTTTTGGGGGTGGGGGCTCAATTTCAAACTGGATGTGGGGGCATTTCCCAAAGGACACAGACTTACTACAGCTCTGATCATGCAGGTACAACTGAAAAGTCCAGTAACCTAAAGGCATCAAATAATGGAACTTTCAATGACAATTAGAAAGACAGGTGAACTGTATAACCAGTTAGAAAAAAATATACCTTGGGTGGTGTCACTACCTTTAGTGCAGGTACAAGGAGAACATTTATACAGCTCAAAGACCATGAATGTCCTGAAAGTGGTTGCTCAAGACTTAACAGCCACAGAATAGAGCAAAGGACATGACCAAGTATTCCACCTATTGTCACGTTCTGTTTGAGGTTTGATCTAGAAAATGTTTAACAGTGAAGCAAACTCCATGTTGGTAAAGGAGTGATCATGGTGTTCTCAATTCTGATGACAAACAAAAGTACATCAAACAACTCATCTTATAAATAGGGGGAGATGTTAACACTCCTGCCTGTAGCACAAGAGTATATATATATCATATCTACAGAAAAGCATATACTAGAAATATGATGCTTCCAGCGAGTGAAGCTGGAATATCAGTGCATGTCCTTGTACCCTGTGTAACAGATTTAAGTGGTACCACAGAAAATCATAAAAAGCAGAGATAAAGTTGACCCTACTTGGTGAGAGAAAAAAAAATCAGAGGGGTGGAGGACGGTAAGAACAAATATTTACTTACTTTTGGAATAATGGTTATGGTCTCCCCGAGTTCTCTATTGGGTACCCCCACTTCACAAAAATATGGCGAGTGTTTCTACCTCAAACTCATCGTATAACAGAGTTGTGGGCAGCAGCACAGACTCTAGATGGTACCAAATGGGGGAAGAGTTATACATACCAACTGCCTTGGGCAAACTCTGGTGAGTAGTATCCTTAAGATGCAACACATATCAGACTGGAAGCCATGGCAGGGCTAGACGCTTAAAGTAAAATATGCTTTAAATGACTTGGTCATGTTGAGTAATGTTGCCAAAAATGGGCATATGTATTTGGTGGTGGTAAGTGCGTTAAGGACCGGGCCTACTCTGACCTATGACAGGAATCCATGCTAAAGGTGGAAGGGGTGTGTGCACCCCTGTTGGCTAGTGAGTGCCTGCCATAAAGACCAGTACAAAATAACGAAGGCAAAAAACAAACCAAATAACGAAGAACATTGGCAGGATGGGTTCCCAGGAACACCGTACACAAAATGTTAAATAAAAGCAAAGTTTTAATACTGATTAAATCCAATAAAATCCAGTAAAATCAATGTGAGTGCTTTTGTTAAAATAATATTAACTTCATCAGACAAAAATCAATGTGCACATCCATATTTAAATACCTTTTAAAACAATCTGATTTGACACAGAGAACCAGCTAAAACTAAAATGAATAGAAGTAGTTAACCCTCTGTTGACTATTACAACAGCTCCTCCCATTTAAAGAGTATTATAAATACTTCTAAAAATTAAAATATTGAGAGAACTGAATTGTTTTCTCTGAAGACAAAAGTTAAACAATTGAAAACCTTATGTTGATGTTCTCATAGACAAGCTTTAAGAGTAGTACACAGACTACATTAAAAGAAATTAGACCTTTTCTAATCAAGTGCTTATGCAGGGTCATTAAATTTGTACTATTTTTTTTTCCTTTCCGAGGCTTTCAATTTTAAGACGGGGGGGGGGGGGTAATGGATGTCCTATCATTGATGCCAGGCCATTTGTCTGAGTGCAACAGGATCTGCCATCTCAATTCTTTTAACTCCAATTGGAGCCCCCCAAGGTGCCCTGTTACTAACAACAACATGGTCAATGGCCATAAAACTGAAGCTGTGGCTATCGTGGATGTGCCTAGCCAGTGCATTGTTCATGTTGTTTTTCTCAATGGCATACTCATGTTTGTAGATCCTTGCCCTAAATATTCTCTCCGTTTTACCTATGTAAAACGCTGAGCACTGGTCACATGTCGCCACATAAACAACTTCTTTAGAAGAGCAATTGTACCTCCCTTTTACTTTAAAGGCCATGTTATTAATCAAAAACTTAATACCAGTTTTAACCTTGTGACACCATTTACATGACTCACACTTATACATGCCACACCGGATAGATGTTGTGTGAGACTGTCCCTTTCTAAAGAGGTCCTTCAAATTTGGACCTCTTCTATATGTTGTTATAGGTTTGTCATCCAAATGAGTTATAATATCCCTTGTTTGTGTCTTTCAGCTTTTCCCGGTTAGGGGTCGCCACAACGGAACTCCGGTCCGCTAATGATTGGTACTGGATTTTTACGTACCGGGTTACCAGCCCTGACGCACAACCTTCAACGAAGGCATGCCCCCATTCACGTATGCCTCCACACAGAAGACGCTCTAGCTGAGAATCGAACGGGACAATGTCTTGCTATGAGGCGACAATGCTACTGCAGCACCACAGTCAGTTATATTTATCCCTATCTTCCATTAAAATGTACCAGTTTTTACTAAAAATTGACTTCAGGCTATAAGAGTCAGAATTATAAGTGACTGTTAATGATCTAAGGAAGGGGCTTGTATCTTCATCCAGTCTTTTCATCACAGTGACCAATGGACTATTGTCAGAAGTGCAGACACATAACTATGGGCTTAAAATGGCCTGGTTTTCTTTTATGCATGACTTCATCAATGAGCTCATTGAGCAGTTCAACCGGGTAGGCCCTTCTTTCAAACACAGATTTCAAGTTACTACACTCTACCAAGAAGACCTCTTCCCCAGAGGTCATATGGGCAGCTCGAACAAGTTGCCTTTTTACCACTGACCTCTTTTGATGTTTGGGGTGGGAGCTGGTGTAATGCAGAAAAGAATTGGAGTAGGTTTCTTTTCTGTGAATTCTTGTAGCTTACCTTCCAGTAAGTGTGCCTTTGAACAAATGTACATCTAAGTGGTTCATATGGGTCGAGTTAATTACCCAAGAAAACCGTAAAAATGTGGTTGTAATGTTGAGGTACTGTAAAAACTCATCCAGTTCGAAAGGAGACCCCTTCCAAATTAAACTAATATCTTGAAACCTGAAGTACAACTTAACACAAGAATAAAATTGGGATTTGAAAATAAAATTCCTCTCCTAGTGTGCCATGACCATGTTCGCGAATGCCCCTCCACAAGCTGATCCCATGGCCAGTCCAATTGTTTGCAAAAAGTATGTCATGAAAGGAGAAGTAGTTGTATTTTAAGACTAATTCCAGTAATTCTAAAATTAAATTAATCTTCTCCTGGTTTACCTTTTGTTCTAATAAGAAATCTCCAACCCAATCAAGGCCGGTAGTGTGTGGAATGATAGTATACAAGTCTTTGACATCTATTGTGACCAATATGTCGCTCTCAGTGTATTCAACTCTCTTAACTGCTCTAAAAGGGTCCAGGAGTCCTTGCAAATCTGGTGTTCTTTTTGCAATATTTTCTTGAGCTCGTGGTCTAAATATAGGGCACAGGCCATGGTGATGGAATCCCTACCGTCCACTAAAGGTCTCATAGGCGAATCTAAAAGACTCTTGTGAGTCTTGGGGATTCCAAAAATCACTGGGACTCTTGGACTAATAATGTTCAAATAATTATATAAGGAAAGATCTAGCCTTCTCTCAAGGAATATCTCAGTTAATTGGCCATGAATTTTCTTGTACACAGTGTTTAATTCGTTTAGGGACACCTCTGTGCATTTCATGTCCAGAATAGACCTTATTTTTGCTGTGTACATGAAAGCATCCATAATTACCATCCCTCCCCCCTTGTCAGGTTTCATAACTCTTACATCATGCTCTTGTAGCATTAACAACCTGTCACGTTCATTCTGGTTTATACTGACAAGATTGTGTGCTTGCCTGCGTTTACTCTTGTTCAGGGAATTCAAATTATATAGGTCAAGCTCACATAATTTCTTATATGTTGCCAGTTTAGGGTGTAAAGGGGGGTTATAGGTGGAACTAATTCTGAAGATGCTACTAGTGTTAATGTTGGTCTGTGAATGAGTATCTTGCATTAAACACAAATTCAATTTTCTTAAACACATTTTCAAATCTATTAATGTGTCTGTAACATTAAACTTATTAGTAGGCACAAACGTCATTCCTTTTGAAAGTAAATCAGGCCGTGGCCTCATCAATACATAACTCAGAATATTACACACTGCAAAACCCCAAGGCCAGTGCTCAGCATTTTACATAGGTAAAACGGAGAGAAAATTTAGGGCAAGGATCTACGAACATGACTATGCCATTAGGAAAAACATGAACAATGCACTGGCTAGGCACATCCGCAGCTTCAGTTTTATGGCCATTGACCATGTTATTAGTGACAGTACACCTTGGGGACTCCAACTGGAGTTAAAAGAATTAAGATGGCAGATCCTGCTGCACTCAGACAAATGGCCTGGCATCACTGATAGGACATCCATTACCCCCGTCTTAAAATTGAAAGCCTTGGAAAGGAAAAAAAAAAATAGTACAAATTTAATGACCCTGCACAAGCACTTTATTAGAAAAGGTCCAATGTTTTTTAATGTAGTTTGTGTACTACTCAAAGCTTGTCTATTAGCTCAACATAAGGTTTTCAATTGTTTAACTTTTGTCTTTAGAGAAAACAATTCAGTTCTGTATATATATTTAATTTTTAGAAGTATTGATAATACTCTTTAAACGTGAGGAACTGCTGTAATAGTCAACAAAGAAGTTAACTACATCTATTAATTTTAGTTTTAGTTGGTTCTCTGTGTTCAATCAGATTGTTTTAAAAGGTATTTAAATATGGGTGTGCACATTGACTTATGTCTGATGAAGTTAATATTATTTTAACGCAAGCGCTTACATTGATTTTACTGGATTTTATTGAATTTAATCAGTATTAAAACTTTGCTTTTATTTAACATTTTCTGTCCGGTGTTCCTTGGAACCCTTCTTGACAGTGTTCTTCGTTATAAAGCCCAATAGCTCTGAGTTAACCTACTTGCCAGCCGGTGTCCAATTACCCAGTTTGGATTACCTAGTATAGTTCTGTTGAGCAAAAGCTGTATGTAAAAGCAATCAGCCTGCCATATATGAAGAATTGTTACACGCAATGTAGGTTCACTGACAAGACGCAGCTTAATGTATCCAGGAAACAAGATGGAGGGGCAGTTCAGCACAGCTACCTGGCTTGGGATCCAAAATCATTATGTGTGAGAGAGAAACCTGTCGAAGAAGGTAGAAGACTGTCATTGAACTGGGAGAGATGGCGACAGCTGACAGTACACCCCAACCCCATATAGAAAATGGGAGAAAGGAGGTTGATGATGATAATGGTGATAACTTTTACTTCCAAAAGACAACACACAATTACCAAATTAAACAATCAATGGAAAACTATGACTGAGAAAGAGATTAAATAGAATGTTAAAAAAAGAAGGAACTAAATCTTTTTACTGGACTGAATATTCGCCTGTCATGTACCACTAAGTTCAAGACGCAGCCATATTCTTCTGGGACCATTCAGTTAGATGGGTGTTCATTTAAAAGTATTTAAACACAAAAATGAATTCCTTAGGAAGAACCCACACAGTACAACATAATGGAGATTCAACAAAAGCATTTTTTCTGCAGTGAGCAAGTCTCACTATAGAATTAACGCACCATTTACTTAATTACACCAAAACCACAGAGAAAGGACTAACAACCTACATCAAGCTTTGTTTCACTTAATGGCTGCAAATGTGTGATTTCAAAAATAGTTCGCTAAAACTGCATCTAAAAACACAAAACAAGCAAAAACCTTAAAACCTAAATTGCTCAATATATAAATGAAATGGAGGTTTCATAAAAAAAAAAAAAAAAAAAAAAACATTGAAAAAAGAAGTTATGTACTCTCCATAATGTTCCATCTGAGTAGTTGTACTTCATTTGTCTTCAACCTGTGAGCCTCAGATCCACATTGGGTCAGACTGTTAAGAGAAAAGTAAACATACTGTTATTTGTCTTTTTCCTCTTCTTGCAAAGTGAATTTTTGATAAACGTGTTTACCACAGGTGTTTTTCCATAGCCAACTGTGAACGGTCAGAAATGTAACAAAAAGTTGTTTTGCTTGCAGTATAAAAGTTGATGTCAGTAAACAAGTTGACCAGAGGAGGAGATCATCTTGGCCAACATGATGTGTAATCTGGTTAGCTGCTACTAAAGAAGTTTTTCATCACCTGAGGCAGATGTGACTCGTCTGAATTTTTCTTCTGACATTTTGGTCCTTCAGACCGGAAACCTCTACAAAGATACGGATCAGACCGACAGAGAGACCGAAAAACCTGTGCAGGTGAGGGTTTCTCATCTTAAGATTCCCTCGACTGAAAGCCCTCCAACTGATTTGTCGTTGAGAGGAGGCCGGCCACTCTCTGATCCCTATCTGAGGGACGGTTTCCGAATGAAAAGGGGAAACGGAGTCTCATCTGGTTCAGGTAGGATGAAAAATAAATTTTCTTTTATTTTAATTTAACCTCGTCAACAAGGGTTTTATTTTTAGTTAAGGGTGGGTAGGATTACTTGTTAAGATTATTTTGTTAGGATCACCCGTTAAGATAGCCCCATTTTATAATAAGTCTTGTAAAGTAACTTTGATATAGTCCTAAAGTAAGAAATCTAGGGGAAACATGGGTTCAAGTTGCTGCAAGTGTGAGAGTGATGTCTGTTTAAATGTTGATGCTAAGTATATGAAAGGTTTAAATGAAAATAATGATAAATTTTTGAAAAAGTGGAAGTTGAAATATGATTTTGATGGTACACTGAATAAGAATGCCTGTGCAAAATTGGTTAGAGATTTGAAAAGAGATGCAGGAACTAGAACTAAAAAGCAAAGACAATTGGGATTTCCCCAAGCACAAAAATGGTTAGAAGAGGCAAATAAACGAGCTATAAAAGAAAAACAGTGCCAGGAAAAAGAAAAAATAAATCAAAAGGGATCACTGGTGCCAAGTGGAAAAGTAGTTTTATTTTTAGATAAGGAGGATGAGCATACAGTTTGTGCGGTACAAAGGCAGGCAACTGCCCCACCGTATGGGGAAATTGCTGCTGCCGTACCGGCAGAACCTCCTTAATATCAGTCTGAAGATGTGGGATCTGTACAGCAGGGTGGGTTATTGGCTGCTCAAGGAAGTGTTGTGACCCCACCAATTTTCCCGAAAATTCCCGTAGTACCCAAGGTTGCTTTGCAACAGGTAGACCAACCTATGCAGTTAAGGTCAGGACCAGCAGGGCAAGGACGTTGGGCCATTAAACTTTCTGACTACTCAGAAGCTCTTCCCTTAATACAAGTTGCAAACCCACAAGCAGGGGATGTTGGACAAGAGACAACTATTTTAGTTTATCGTCCCTGGGCTAGAGAGGATATAAAATGAGCTACAGATGGTATTCCTCATCCCAAAGTTAATTTTCACAAGTTTTCTGAGGACATAGTTGGTATGCGTTTAAGTTATCATCTAAATGGTTTAGAAGTAGAACAAGTAGTGCGACAAATCCTGGGTCTAGATTGGCACTTAGTTTGTGGTACTTGGACCTGTAAGGCAGATGACGGCACTACATTAAAGCATAATTCTGGGGTGTTAGACACGCGAGTCACTGATCTGTTAAAGAGAATTTCTGATAAGTGGCGTCCAAGAGCAGATTGGACAGTAATAAATCAGTGCATTCAAAATTATGATGAATCTGTAGATCACTATATTGTAAGATTGACAGAAGTGTTCAATAACCATTGTGGAATGATGATTCCGCAGGATCAGACCAATGATAGTCCGTATGAGCAGCAATTGAAAAATGCTTTTCTTAAGGGTTGTAAGGCTCCGATAAGTAGTTTTATAACTAAGCATATGGTAGATCATAGAACATGTAGACTGCAACCTTTGTTTGAATATGCACGGCATGCTGAGCGACATTTCAATTTAAAAAAGAAAAAGAAAGTATAAGTGTTAGCAGTAGGGGATGATGGTGGTATATTCTTGGTACAGGACCAAAGGAGGCAAGGGCGCCATGGTGGCGTAAAAAAACGTGGGGGCCCGAAATGGGACAATTAAATGAACTGGGTGGACAGTCGGAGGAATATGAGGGATGGTTAAAACGTGGAGAATGTTTCAAGTGCGGTAGACGTGGGCACTTCGCTGCCGACTGTGAAGAGTGGCAACACCCCCCACAGTTTACGAACAAGGGCTCCGCATGACTATATGATAGTAAAGGAAGGCGCCAAATTCATTATTATGATTATTGTAGAGAAGAAGAAAGTGAGAATGATTGTGATGATGATGAGGCAGACACTCTCTGCGATGAATGTCAGAACACTCATAAGGAAGGGCGGGATTGTGACTGTGAAGTCATAAACCTGGCAAATTTGGGTATTGCTATGCATCTAGATCAAAAACCCATGATAGAGTTTTTGGTTGAGGGACAAAAAGTGGAGTTTTTATGTGATTCAGGTGCATCGCGTACACTTTTGGGTCCAGCAGTTCTGCCTCCGAACTGCGAAACAGATGAGTTTGTCCTTGTGAAAGCGGCAAACGGGAAAATCTATAAGGAACCACTGTCTCATCCTCTATTGTTCACAGATCCGCAAACAAACCAAACTGTTTGGTGTAGGGTAATTATATCGAAAGTTTGTCCAGTTAATTTGCTGGGAAGAGATTTGATACATTTGTTTGGAATAGCGGCAATTCCCACACCTAAAGGCAATGAGGCGAAAAGGTTAGCGGATGGCTTGGTGGTACAGGGAGTACAAGACTTGTTTTACTGGTATAGCCAGGACTTGATTTCAAACGGGCCGGGGAGGGTTGATACAGATTTGATCAACCTAGCTTTAAGTAAATCTAGGAGTGGGTCACCGCAGGTTGCGGCACACTTACATTGTACAATGTTCTATAGAAAGGCCCCTGGTCCGGATAAAGAATTTGAAAAAGAACTGTTTAAGCACAAACGTGCAAGGATAATTTTGAATGATATGTTTTGGGATACGCAAGGTAATACAGCAGTGACTTGTACTTTGACCAAGGAAATGAGTTCTTTATATCGCTCAGATTATAGCCCACATATTTCAATTACTAAAGTGGTGGGGACACATTGGGTAGATTTGGCGAAAAAGGGAACGAATTGGGACACAATGTCAGAAAGTCAGTTGAACTATCAACAGATCCAGGTACAAAGATTAAATTGGGTGACTTGGGCACAACCAAGTGTGCACCTCAGGGATGACAAAACAGAAATGGCATGACAAATCCTTCTAACTCAAGAGGAAGATAGTGCGTTAAGTGCCTTACCTGTAGATTTATGGTCAAAAGGTAAACGGGATGTGGGACTGATGAAAACAGCAGGTTAAGTTTGTATAACTCCAAAGTCAGGTTTTAGACCTCGTAAGCACCAATACCCGCTAAGTAAACAAGCAGAGGAAGGAATTAAGCCAGTTATTGAGCAGCTAAAACAGGTAGGAATTCTTGTTGAATGCCCAGATTCGGCCTGCAATACTCCGTTGTTTCCTGTAAAGAAACCGGATTGGTCATGGAGGTTGGTTCAGGATTTACAAGCAGTTAACTCAGATGTGATCCCAACAGCACCGGTGGTCCCTGACCCCTATACATTACTTAATGATTTACTACCTCAGCACAGATACTTTTCTGTCATAGATATAAGCAATGCTTTTTTCTCCATACCACTACATAAGGAGAGGAGATTTTGGTTTGCATTCACTTATCAAGGTAAAAGATACACCTGCACCAGATTGCCACAGGGTTATTGTGAGAGTCTGACAATATTCGCACAAGAAATGGCTGCGAATTTAGCTCAGTTTGTTCCCCCAGAGGGAAGCCAGGTTCTGTTGTATGTAGATGATAGTTTGTTGGCCTCACCCACGCAGGAAAGTTGTAAAAGGGATACCCTTACCCTTCTTAGTTTTTTAGCTGAGCAAGGACATAAGGTAAATAAAGAGAAGTTACAATTGTGGAAAGCACAAGTAAAGTACTTGGGTTATTTAATCTCGCAGGCAGGTAGACAATTGGAAAATAAAAGAAAACAAGCAATTCTTGAAGCACCTATGCCTACGACTAAGCGGGAGATGATGTCATTTTTAGGTGTGACTAATTTTTGTAGAAGATGGATCCCTAACTATGCTGAGGAAGTAGGGCCATTGACCACACTAATCTATGACACTCCCATGGCAGCTAAGAATAATATACAGTGGACAAATAGGGCAATACAGGCATTTAATAGAATTAAGCAATTGATAGCAGGATCCTCTGTTTTGGGTTTTCCGAACTATTCTAAGCCGTTTATACAAATGGTTGATTGTAAGGGAGGATATATGACTTCGGTTCTGGTACAAGTACATGGGGATAAACAGAGACCGATAGCTTTCTACTCCTCCAGATTAGATCCTGTTGCAAGGGCATTGCCGCATTGTGTTCAAGCTGTAGTGGCAGCCGCCATGGCAGTACAAGCCTCAGCATCATTAGTTTTGTTTCACCCATTACAATTGCGGGTTCCACATTCAGTAGCTACTATACTTTTGCAAGATAAGATAACCTTTTTATCTCCTAGTCGACATTTGTCATGTATGACAGTGCTGCTGACACAGCCTCATATGACCATAGAAAGATGTGCTACTCTTAACCCGGCGACACTTTTGCTGACTCCAGAGGAAGGTACTCCACACGTTTGTTTAGAGAGCATTCATGACAAAGTGCTTCCCCGACCAGATTTAACGGATATTCCGTTGGAGATTCTGATCTTGTTTTGTTTGTAGACTGATCAGCAAAGAAAGACACTGTAGGAAAAACACTAGTAGGGTATGCAGTTACCACAGAAACTGAAGTTTTGGAGGCAAAAAGATTGTCAAACATTTATTCTGCACAAGCAGCTGAGTTGGTGGCTTTGACTCGAGCTTGTACCTTAGAGGAGGGTAAGAAAGTGACAATTTATACAGAAATTCAATATGCTTTCTCCACTGTACATGTTTTCACTCAACAATGGAAAAATAGGGGAATGGTTACTGCGACAGGCAAACCAATAAATCACAGAGATTTAATTTTACAGTTGTTAGATGCAGTGCAACTACCACTTCAGATAGCGATATGTAAATGTTCCGCACATACCAACAGAAAAGATCCTGTTCTCCAGGGGAAATGCACTTGCTGATATGGCTGCAAAAAAGGCAGCTCAGGGAAATTATTTGCTTTTACATTACAACGATTTAGAGCCCGGACACCTCTTAGACTTAGAGACACTAAAAGTAATGCAAACATGGACAATACAGAAGTTGGGTAAAATATGGTATCACTCAACAGGATGGGTTGTATAGGGCATCAGATGGCAAAATGGTATTACCCTCAAACCTTTTTAGGTATGCGGCATTGGTTAGCCATGGACCTGCCCATGTAGGAGTACAGACGATGATTCAAATAGTGTCTAAGGTGTTTTGGTGTAAGGGGTTTTCAACTTATGCAAAGCAATTCTGTTTATCTTGTTTATTATGTGCAAAGTACCATGCTCAGGGGGGAGTTAAAAAGTCTCAGCAGGCATTTCCCACCCCTCCATATCCATTCCACACACTCTGTATGGACTTTATTGAATTCACACCCTCAGAGGGAAAAAGGTTCTGTTTAGTCATTATTGATGCTTTTTCTAAATGGATAGAAGCTTTTCCAGTAAAGCACCCAAATGCACAAACAGTAGCAAAGCTTTTGACTACAGAAATAATTCCCAGATTTGGTTTACCAAGACGCATTTACAGTGATAATGGGTCTCATTTTGTTACCCAGATTGTTAAGAAGTTGGGTCAAGTGTTTCAAATTGATCTCAAGTACCATTGTGCTTACCATCCCCAGTCAGCTGGACTGGTGGAAAGACACAACGGTGTCTTGAAGAGTAAGCTCCGCAAACTGATGGCAGAAACACATAGATCATGGACTGCGTGCCTTCCTTTGGCACTCCTGTATATGCGAATCTCACCCTCCTACAAAGGACTTACACCATTTGAACTTTTGTTTGGGAGACCATATTACGTCCCGCAGTGGCAAGGATTGTTGCCAGCGGAACGTGAGGGGGGTGAGGATCTAGCGGATTATATGAAGAAGCTGCTAAATGTCAAGTATCTTGTAACCAATGACTCCTTTGCAGATTCCGGAAATGAAACCTTGTTAAGCGTGGCACCCGGGGACTGGGTGTGGATCCGAATTGTGGAGAGAAAGAATTGGTCATCCCCCAGGTGGGAAGGTCCATACCAAGTACTTATCTCGACACCTACGGCTGTAAAGATCGCTGAGAGGACTTTGTGGATTCATATCACCCACTGTAAAAAACTCAAGGCTCTTCCTTCTGGCATTGATATTGGTCAAACTCCACCGGACCTCTGAGCGCAAAGTCTGGCTACAAAGGGGGATTAGCCCAATAAGGGTTAGTTCGTCTCAAACCCAGTGAAGAAACCAACAGCGCGAGGTAGTCCTTAGGGAGGATGGCCATGTTCAACTGGTACTTGAACTGTTACATGATGATGATTTTGGTGGCGAAAGTAAATATGTCCATGTGAGAAGGAACAGTTGCAAGAGAAAAAGGAATGGTGGTGCTGCAAATGCAAACAGGTGTTACTACTGTGTTTAAGGTGAAACTTTGTGAAGGAATTTTGGACTGTTCTAAATGGAACAATAATGATTTCTTGACTCATGCAAAATACTTGTGCAATAGAGACTGTACGTCCTGGTCAAATGTTTGGTGGTCAACAGATGTGAATGGATGGGAAACAAGTGGTGCAGTGATACCAGAGAAAGATAAAAGCAGGCAACAAAGAATAAAAATTGCACATTTCCAAGGTACCGAAGTAATTACTATAACCATTGTGTCACCACAAGAAAGTGATTCAGGAGTTTATGGAATCGGAGTGTCTCTTCCAATTGGAATTGATCCTTTGGGAACCCTCCAACTTAAAGTACAAAGCCTTAAAAATGCTACAAGTAAAGCAGATTGTGCCTTCGCAGAAGAACAATTGTTACTCGAGATGGGATTCGTACACCATAATGAATGGTTACCTTGGGTTAGATATAGTACCCGAGAAGCACATCGTGAGAACTGTATTTCTTGTGCTGAAGGTAAACAGCAACTAGCGACAGTCCCATTGATGCAAGATGAAGGTAACCTAACGTGTCTGTTGAAATTATTCTTCAACAAAACTGAAGATAAATGCAAAAATGAAACTCAGCGTTTTCCAGTCATAAGCAAAGTTGAGAAACCACCTGCAGCGATTTCCTATCCAGGTTCGTATATGTGCATTTCCAGAGATGGCACAGGGAAGAATTATGGCAATATGGGACAGAACTATTGCAATGTTACTGTGAATGGCAATGAAAATCCATTTCTGGAGAACCAAACACATAGTTTAGCAGATGTATGGTGGTTATGTGGAGACAACAAACGCAGATCAAGGCTTACGATTCCCTGGAAGGAAACTTGTGCACTTGTAAAGTTAATTCTGCCATTCTACATTTTCCCAGTTCCAGCAAGCAATTTCGTAAGAGAACCTGAAATAAAGCCGAAGTGGTTGAGTAGGAGAAAAAGAGAGGCACCGAAGCAATCCTTCGATAACGGTGTCTACATCGATAGCATTGGCGTACCAAGAGGCGTACCTGACGAATACAAAGCAATAAACCAAATAGCAGCTGGTTTTACATCCATCTTTGTCTGGATTCAACCTAATAAGAATGTGGACTGGATCAACTACATTTACTATAACCAGCAGCGTTTTGTGAACTATACCAAAGATGCATTGAAAGGAATTGCTGAACAACTAGAGGTCACTTCGCAGGTGGCATGGCAGAATCGAATTGCGTTGGATATGCTCCTGGCCAAAGAAGGAGGAGTTTGCAAGATGTTTGGGTCTTTCTGTTGTACGTACATTCCAAACAAAACTGCGCCTGACAGAAGTATCACTCGAGCTTTGAAAGGTTTGGAAATATAATCCGAAGAATTGGCAGAGAACTCTGGGGTAAATAATCCCTTTACAGACTTTCTACAAGCGTGGTTTGGAAAATGGAGTCATCTCATCAGCAGTTTCCTGGTGTCCATTGGAGCCGCTGTGGCTATCGTGGTGGTATGTGGTTGCTGTTGTATACCCTGTATCAGAGGTCTTCTACAAAGACTGGTTGATACTGCTGTTACGAAGACAATGTACCAGCAATTGCAACAGACTGGTGAAAGTGAGTACATTGAAATGTGACTTTTGCAAATGTTTTTGAAGTTTAAAAGTTTGTCTTGCCAATGAAGTAATGTATGCAAAGAAAAACTTAGTTTTTACCATATATTGCTGAAATAAAAAGACAAATAAAAAGTGTTTTCAGGGGGGAAATGTTAAGAGAAAAGTTTTAAAAACATACTGTTATTTGTCTTTTTCCTCTTCTTGCAAAGTGAACATGTTATTTGTTGGGATATGCCTATGAAAGATGGGCCTCATCTGTGAACAAAATGCAGCATTGCTTATGAACCTGAATAATATGTTTTCTGCTTTTCAGAATAAAGAGACTTGGTTATAGCTTAGTGAAGCCTGGGATAAGGATGCACGGCCGAGTAAGAGTTAATTTACTGAAGCAGGCTGTGTGTCCTGGAAATTTTGAGCTACCATTGTTGAACTGAACATTCTGTGCTTCTTGAACATTCTGCAGTAACTGTTGGTTTGAGGTAATTTTTGATAAACGTGTTTACCACAGGTGTTTTTCCATAGCCAACTGTCAACGGTCAGAAATGTAACAAAAAGTTGTTTTGCTTGGAGTATAAAAGTTGATGTCAGTAAACAAGTTGACCAGAGGAGGAGATCATCTTAGCCAACATGATGTGTAATCTGGTTAGCTGCTAATAAAGAAGTTTTTCATCACCTGAGGCAGATGTGACTCGTCTGAATTTTTCTTCTGATACAGACACAGCCACATTTTCCTGCTATGGATCCGAGCTCCAGACTCCTCCCCCTTATCCATCACCCCCCCCCCCCGTCTCCTTTTAGATCGAGTTTGTTGCCTAAGAGGTATTAGGTACCCGACCCAATATCACCTTATCATAACAAGAATTTCCATGACACTCCCAGGCTTATACAGCATCAAGGGCCACATACTTTATGCAAAGCTAAATGCAGACTGCATCAATGATAAGGTCAGGGGGAAGGAGGGGGGGGGGGTTGAAGAAAAATGAAGTACAACTACTCAGATGGAACGTTATGATGAGTACATAATTTCTTTATTTTAAGTGGCTTACTTCATTTGGTCTTCAGCCTGGCTACCAAAAACCCCTGGGTGGCCCTCATGGAAGGATGTTCCGGAGCACCGCAGAGCCAAAGGATGCTCTGTTCCTAGACACACTGTCCAGCTTGTAATGAGAAATGAAGGTATGAGATGAGGACCACATAGCTGCTGAGCAGATATAGTCCAAAGACACCTTAGAATAGAAGGCAGCTGACGTATCCATAGATCAGGTGAAATCTGCCTTCACTTGTCCTGGCAGAGACCTACCTTTCACAGCATAGGCTCAAGCAATGCATAGAGAAATCCAGAGAGCAACTGTTACCTTGGAAACTGGCTTGCCTAAAAAGGGTTTAGCATAAAACATGGAAAGTTGATCAGCCTTGCGAAAGGGTTTTGTCCTGTGTAAATAAAATCTCAATTGTCTATGAACATCAAGCAGATGCAGCTTGTATTCCCCTTTGTTCTGGAAGTTGGGGGGAAAAAATGGTAAATTTATAGTCTGATTAATATTGGCTTCCAAGGCCACCTTAGGAAGAAAAGATGGATTAGTGCACAGCAACACTCTGTCTTTGTGAAAGATCATGTAAGGCACCTTAATAGAAAGAGCCTGAAGCTCTGACTCTCTTCTGGCTGAGGTAATGGTGACCAAGAAAGCGGTTTTCCAGGTCAAAAATTGCAAATCAACTGATGCTGCAGGTACAAAGGGTGTAGAAACCAATGCCTGTAACATGAAGTAAGATCCCACGGAGGCGTAGGGTCCTTACCCGGAGGTCTAAGTAGAAAAGCACCTTTAAGAAAGGTCTTACAAAGTTTGGAAGAAGCCAGGGAAGACATTCACCCCCACATGGAAATCAGAAATAGCTGCCAATAGCACCCTGATGAAAGATGCTTGACAGAAAATCTAAGACTGCTGAAAGAGGTGCTGTGAAAGGGGTCAAAGCCCGCTGAGTGGCCTATATGGAGAAACGTCTGCATTTACTATGATACACCTTTCTGGTGGAGGATTTGTGAGCCACAACTAAAATGGACTTAACAGGAGACGACAATCCAGGAGTCCTGATAATCATGGGAACCGGAGCAGCCAAGCCGTGAGCTTCAGATTGTCCAGATCTGGGTGAGGGATCCCTGAGGGATGAGAAAGAAGATCCAAAACTGGATCCAACATCCATGGAGGAACTAGATGAGACCACAGTGACTGGAATGAAACCTGGCGAGGCCAGAATGGGGCAAAGAGGATCACAGTGCTCCTCAGGCTTCGAGCTTTCTGAAGAAACTTCAACATAAGAGGAAGCAGAGGATAAGCATAGAGGAGACCGGGAGGCCAAGCATGAACCCCCCCCCCCTCCGGGGGGTTCAAAGCACAAAATCTCGCTGCATTTTGCATTGGAAGGAGATGTGAAGAGATTGCAGCAAGGCCGACCCCACTTTAGAAAGATCTGAGAAAGCTTCAGAGACCACTTGTAAGGCAACAGGATAGATCTGCTGAGCCTGTCCGCTAGAATGTTGTACTGTCCCAGAATGTGCATTGCTACTAGAAAGCAGCCGGTGGAGATCACCCATTCCCACACTCTCATGGGTTCTCGACAGAAGGGATAAGATCTGGTTTCCACTTGTTTGTTGATGTACCAGACTACTGACATTGTCTGTCAATCGTCCCTAGAGGAAGATGGGCATGAAGTGCCTGCAATGCAAGGACGACAGCCCTCATCTCTAGAACACTGATATGCAAATTGGTCTCTGAGGGGGACCACGTGCCTTAGACTGTCCATCCCGAGCAGTGGCCCCCTCACCCTAGCTATGAGGCGTCCATGGTCACCGTGATTTTGGGAAAGGCAGGGTGAAAGGAGGGTCCCTTCAGGAGATACGGAGATTGAATCCACCACCACCACCGAAGGGAGTCCCTGCATACCCTTGAGATTTTCACTGGAAAGGAGAAACAAAGGTCTAACAGGGACCACTGGACAGCAAGTGTCCATTGAAGAACTCTCATATAAGGCAAGACATCGGCAGGAGATTGCTTGTGGCTGTCATGGAACCTAATGCCCTTAGAACTGCTTCGGTGGTAGAGACTCGAGTGTAAAGAATTTGTAACACATGCAATCCAACTGCGAATCTTGTCCGAGGTGAGAAAAACCCTCATTTGATGAGTGTCCAAATGCGTCCCAAAAAAATCCAAAATCTGGACCGGTGCTAGAGAAGATTTGTTCAGATTGATGGCAATACCCAGTTTGCTTGCTAACTGAATTAAGTAATCCTTGGCCTGGCACAGTAGATGCTCTGAAGGGGCAGCAAAGAGCCAATCGTCCAAGTACAGAAAGACCTGAATACCCTGAAGCCTCAGGTGAGCCGCTACTACTGCCATCACCTTGGTAAACACCCTGGGGGCTGTGGAGAGACCAAAGGGAAGGGCTCTGAACTGGTAGTGATGGTCTCCCAGCCGGAAGCAAAGAAACCTCTGGGAGCACCTGTCCACTTTGATGTGATGGGGAAGAAGGGACAGTAGTCCCTGAAGAGGGGAACAACCAAAATCAGTTTGTCCCACCTGTCCTTAAGTGCCCTGGGTTTGAAGCCAGTGCAAATAGGACAAGGGGACTTGAAGTGGTCTGCACCAAGGCAAACCACGCAGAGTGTGGCCATCCACTGGAGATAGCTTATGGCCACACTCTGTGCATTTCCTAGGGGGCTTTTGCCATCACCAAATCAGGCCCACACACACGCTCTCCAGATAGGACAGAGAAAAGAGGAGAAAGGTTTTTTTTTTGTCCGATGCAGACGCAGGGAGGAAAGAAAAGATATAAAGAAGAAAACAGGAAAAAATCCGAAAGAAAAACTAAAGTTTTTGTTCACCTACGTGACCAACTAGCTGGAGCTCAGAAACCACACTTGTAACCACTATGGCAGCAAACGAGATCTGAAGGAAGAAGGGAGACAGAGGGGCATTATGGGTAAGGGGAGGAATCTGGAGCTTGGATCCATAGCTGGAAAATGAGGCCGTGTCGGATCCGAGACCCACGGGTTGAAGACCAAATGAAGTAAACTACTTCAGATCAGTTCACATTATTTCTAAATATACACTAAATGCACAGCTCTGACTTCCAGATCTTTTTGCTTCTGTTCAATTACTGGTGAATTACCTTTACTACTGGCCCCAATTAGGAAGTCACATTCTTTGCTCATCCACTACTCATCTTAAAGAAACTTCAGAAATGCGCCTCTGTTACCTCCAAAGGAAATTTCATAATCTTAGACCTC
Organism: Protopterus annectens; assembly: GCF_019279795.1. Taxonomy (NCBI): domain Eukaryota; kingdom Metazoa; phylum Chordata; order Ceratodontiformes; family Protopteridae; genus Protopterus; species Protopterus annectens. The sequence goes on along the minus strand of NC_056735.1, from coordinate 1,251,780,690 downwards.
TAAAGATGCATCTAAAAATGGTCCACTTTGCCAGAATATATATTAGGAAAAGATAAATACACATCAACTTACTTCATGCTAGACAGCAAATTACCAACTGAGGCAGCTGGGGAGTGTCGTGGAGGGATGTCATATTCTTCATTTCCTAAACAGCCATTGGAAGAAACCTAGATGAAGAATCATCAAATCAGAAATGTATCAAATAACTTGCAAGCATTTTTTATCACTGTGCTAACCAAGTCAGTTATGAAAATACTTAGCAGGATCAACTAACACTTATTGTTGCTTATGTGTCAGTTTTACCAGTTCCATGAGTTCCAGATATTTATTACATAATGCCACAAGCACATACTGTTAAATGCTATCCTTTGTTTTATACTGTAAATTGTAATACTCTGAAGTGAAATACATACGGTGCATGGAACAAAACATCCCTGTAATATACAACCTAAATAAAAGGATAAACTATATCCCACACTCTTATCAAGACTCTCCATGAAAGTTTTTAGTACTTATGTTTTTTTTGCTGGTGCTTGCAATCCATTCTTTGTTGGTGCTTGCAATCCATTCCATCAAGAAACAGCTTTATCTGCAAACAAGCTCATTTTTCAAGCACTATTGTTACACCCCCCTTTCAAGGCTAAATTTAGTCTCTGGAGTTAAGTGGGGTGGGCATTGTCAGCTGTAGACAGCAAAATGTTACTCCTGAAAGCGTAACTAGTAATCACCACATTAAACCCCTCCCAGAACTCTCCACAGCTCTGACCAGATCCTTCTGGACACCTATAAACCAAACAAAAGCAATGGTAAACTTCTTTACACATATATTTCCCATGCATGGAACAAATTCCTCTTAACATCCGAATCATTTCCAACATAAATCTCTTTAAATCCGAACTTAAACCTTTTCTCCTAAATGCCAACACCTGTCAGTGAAATGATCCCACTTAAATCCCACCTTACCACCTCTCACACTTTTAACACCCACCTATTGCAAGTGTCCTGTCGCATTTGCATCTTTTTCTTGATTTAAAAAAAAAATTCTAACTTTTGTACTGCATGTTACGTACATTACTGTGATGTTTATCTAAACTTCATTCTCACGCCTTTTGTAAATTTCTAATGTTCTCATGTAAAACGCATTATTGTAATGTTTGCATAAAACTTCATTTTAGGTGTTTTTCTTTTTTGTAACTTTGTAATAACTGTCTGGAGCTTTTCTCCTCAGGTCTTCACTGAAAACTGGTCACTGGCTCAGTTGGACTAACCCAGTTAAATGACAGATAGTAATCATATTCCTACTGTGGACAGGGTTAAGGGAATACATTTAGTTTCAGAAATCTTTGTTAAATGCTACATCTTCAAACTTATCAATCTTCTCAATCTCAACCATTATGTCAGCAGTGCCTCTAAGGTTGACAAAACTGTATTGTAGAAATGGTTACAGTAATAAGTAGACTCCTACTCACACCAATCTCAATATTGTACTTACTCTGCATATACTGACTGTTACTCTACCTGTGTGCGCACTTTTTTTTTTAAACTAGCTTTAGTCAGTTTTTAAATGTCTTTATTAAATTATCACATTTTAAACTGCAACATGGGCTGACATACTTTAAAAGAAAGCAAACCATAAGTTTCCATTACTGACATGTAGTACATCTCTCTTCTTTTAAGCAATGTTCACTTGCTCCAATATTACATAAACATTTAAAATCTGCCTTCCTTTAAATCTCAATCCTCTTCCTGAACATTACAGGAACTAAGGAGAGGTGGCACATGAGTGCTGGCATCAGTGAGGATAATATGCTTGTCTCCTGTTCTGTGTAGAGACCTCAAGGTGCATCTTACCTATTTTTCACCCAATTTAAAGCTGAAGAGAAAGGAGGGAAAACTGAATATGCAAATGCTTATTCTTAAGTCACAGGAGCAGTTTCAGGTGGGGTTCCTTTAACGAGTGAAGAATTTCAGGTGGCCAAACATGCAGGAACTCACAAAGAGGGAGCATTCCGGTCACAGCTCTACAAGGTGCTGATTGTAGCCAAGGATCCACATGATGAACTCTGAACTGATGGACGGAAGAAACACTGAAGGACAAGACAACACAGCTGTAGGAGATGCAGTCCAACTGCATCTGTTGATATGGCATTCTTTCATATGAGCTTTAGCATGGATGCACTGAAATCCAAAAAGAGTAAATATCAAGGTGTAAGAGAAGTGTGTAAATGCCTTTATCTCAGGACATCACTTGGTGTTTGAGGATGTCCGAATCTGTAATGTCCAACTACTGAGTTACTATGCTGTGGGATTGTGTGGTTTTGTGTGGTTTATTTGTTCTCAAGTCCATGGTGCTTTTTAAATCAAACTGCTGGAAATTAAGTCTTTGTAAGAAATGTCTGTCTTTTTGATCTTTAACATGTTGTTACCAATGATTATCTTTTAGCTTTTCCCAGAAGTAGGATTTTCCTGTTTGCTTCCCTTTAATGGTGCCCATTTATTAAAACAGCGCCTTTAATTTGGTGTACTTACAGTTGAAGTCTTTATCTGCAGCTGTGCTTAAGGTAATGTATTGGCAAGAGCTCTTGCATCTGAAGGTTAAAAACAACAAACAGTACTGTAATTTTAGGTAAAGTTTGCAGAAGCCATATTGCAAAAAGTTGTAGTGGTCACACTGTTACTACTGTTGCACTTCCTGCAGATTCCACTCCAAGCATATCTGAACAGTGAAGCTGTTAAAATTGGGTAATAAACAGAATACTAATGAAGGAATTATGTCCAACACCAATACCACCCCTTACAGGCGTTAGTCACCCATTCCACTACTCTCCATTATACCCTCCCTTACCTTGCTACACCACACACTTAAAGCCACACACTACAAAATAACTTGGTTATAACATCTCATAACACTTTCCTCCAAAATAACACCTAACATAAAATATACCATCTGTACAAATTTCCATCCTCCTCTTACTCATAACCCTTCTCCACCTTACTTATCACATACATATAATACACCTAACACTACATCTCCACATATCCCTTTCTCCACTCCATGCCTTGACTTACAATATTTCCATTGCTCATGACCTCTAATATATCCAACACAACTTTTTTCATAAAGATACCTTCCAATGCTACCCATCCCACATCGGGTCCATAAGATTACTAAGTTAACACCCAAATCAACATATGGTTCCCTTGCAAAAAGCCTGAACTAATATTAGGTGGCAACATCCACCCTAATTCGGCCCCGATCCACCACAGCAAACATCACAAATACTGACCACCACACATCTACCCCAAATCACTACCCTAAGACCCGATACCCCCAGTATTCTTATCAACATGAATGTAAGAAGCCTATTATATAAAATCCGCAAACTCCACACATCCGTCTCCCTATAATCACCCAAAATAGCTATCTTAACTGAAACCTGGCTAAAGCCCCACATTAAAGACAATGAAATCCTCCCTCCTGGCTATAATATCCACAGACTAGACAGAATAAAGAAATGTGGTGGAGGTGTAGCGATTCTATATAAAAGACACAATAAAACTCCAAAGAATCCAATCTGACCCTCAGCCCTAAAAAACAGTAAAATACTTAACTGTCGACTTGAAATCGACCCAAACAAACACAACCATAACCTCAGTGTACATCTTTCCCAGTAACAACCTTTCCACAATCGAAGATCTACTCTCCTGGGCATCATCTTCATTTAATCAGGAGATCATAATTATGGGAGATTTCAATACAGATTGGTATACTTGCTCCTCAGACAGTCCCTCTAATGTCATAAATCTCTACTGATATAGCCAAATTATAAACTCACTTACCAGGGTGGATAAGAACAAGGGCAGACAGTCGGTTCTCGACTGGATCTTAACCAATAAACCTTCATTAGTTTATCACTCAGGTTGCCTCCAAGACAGCCTAAGTGACCACTTACCCACCTTTCTACTTAGACACAGAACCAACCTCTACCAAAATCAACATTATATAGGCAGATTAGAAGCAATAAACACTTCGGCAACCACCTTTTAATCTCTACTGCAGCAATGTGACTGGTCTCCATTATCACACCTCCATCTTGACTCTGCTGTAGAATATTTTAATACCAAATTCCTGGAGATTCTAAGCACTTTAGCTCCTATTAGAAAAGTTAGTTCATAGGTTGGTAATAGGCTATCAGCCCTAGGGCCTATACAAGCCTAGCCATAACACTTACCTGGCTATTTCTTCCCACACTATTTACTTCCCTGGACCCCTGTCTAGCAGAGCGGCTGACGTGATCCCCGGGGTGAATTTTCTTTTCTTTCTCCCATCCAGTCGCCAAGGTTCCTTTTGAAAAGGGCCAAAGTGGCGCTCTGCTTGACATGTATGGGCAGTCTATTCCAGAGTCTGGGGAGTCTCTGGGTCAGGAACCTATCCCTCCATCATGTTTTGTTTATTGCGATGACAAGGTTTAGATCCCTGAAGCATGTGGCTCTAAGGGAATGGGATTTCTTTAAGTGTAGCACGTCCAACAGCTCTAGGTCTGACATGGCCTTGTATGTTAAGCAGAGATCGTCTCTGAGTAGACGATATGCGACAGAGTGCAGCTGGAGTTTTTCTTAAGGCGGTCAGCATAGGGCATCTGCTTTAGGCCTGTGATTCCTTTAGTAAGGTATTTCTGCAGCCTTTCCAGTTGTTGCAGATGTCTTGAGAGGTACATACCAAATGGGGCGCTGTACTGTATAATGGGTCTATGAGGGATGAGTACAGTGGGATAATGACCTCCTTTTTTCTGGATGAAAAGCCCTTAGTGATGAGGTGTGCCACATAGAAGGATTTCCTGACTGTTGTGGCAATGTGGTTATAGAAGGTGTCTGTCCACCTGTGTCACTAAGTCTCATCACACTTTCGGTGTTTAGTGTACTGCCACCTATGTGGTAATTCATGGGTACATGTTTTTTCCCCAAAGGGGATAACTATACATTTCTTGGCACTGAGCGCCCATGGCTCTTGTGTAAAATCCAACTATACTCTATGGCAGTCTAATGAAATTAAACAATTACTCAAGGACAGGGACAAAGCATGGTCTTATTATCACAGTAACAAAAAAAAAATAAAGCTCTTCTGAAACTTACCATCATTTAAGAAAAATCCAAATCCCAGATCAAAAATTATAAACCTTCTATACTCAAATACAACAATCATGCCACAATAATCTTCAAAAATTCTGGGGCAAACTTAGTCAATCCTTAACTCAATCCCCCACTACCTCCAACACCAAAGATAGTTTAGCCACACAATTCAACTCTTTATTTATAAACTCCATCCTATCTCTGTTAAATAAACGCACCCCACCGGCTATTCCACCCCCGTCCTCAAAAACTGACAGTCCCTTCTCCCTTAAGCCCATCCAATCTTCCACCATAAGGAAACTACTAACTAAACAAACCCACAACCCTCGGAATTGATCAACTGCCCAACAAATATTTGAAGACAGCAGCTGACACCATCGCCTATCCTCTCTCTCTATTGATCAACAGATCAGAGAACAGTATGTTCCTAAACTCTGAGAAACTTCCCACATCATTCCGCTATACAAAGGAGTGTGTCAACAGAATTTTCCAACTACAGACTAACAGCCATCCTCTCACCATTGTCTAAAATCCTTGAAAAATGCATCCAGTCCCAGTTTATGGACTACCTTACCTGTAATAATCTGCTAAATAACTTCCAGCACGGCTTTAGGTCTAAGCACAGTACTACTACTGCCATGTTGAGTTTCACTAACACTATTAACCATCTCAAAAATGATGGGCAACAAGCTGCCTCCATCTTCTTATATATGTCCAAGGCATTTGACACGGAATCTCATCAAAAGCTCCTCAGTGAGCTAGCATCATTAAATTTATCACACTCGGCTCTCTCTTGGCTTCAGAACCATCTCACAGACCGTCAACAAGCTGTGAAATGGCAAAATTACCTATCTTCACACTTACCCATTTGAGTTGGTGTTCCACAAGGATCTTAGGCCCACTTCTCTTTACAGTCTTCACCAATAAACTACATACAGCAGCCAACCTAGCAACTACAATCTAATATGCAGACTATTCAGTTCTAATCTGTGCTGTCCTCTCCCTGTCACAAGTTCAAGAAATAACCCAAAAATCTTTCTCAGACAAAGAATCTTACCTCTCCAAACAGCAATTAGTTCTAAATCCAAATAAAACTAAATTAATTCTCTTCTCCAACAAAAACCCATTAACCAAACACCCTTTGTTATTTACTCAGCCAACACCACCAAAATAGAACCTGTTCCTCAAACATAACTACTAGGGGTCATAGACAGCAACTTGAGATTTGACAAACATGTTGCACTAGTCATCAAAAAGATCCATATCAAACTTGGGTCACTGTATAGGGCCAAGCAATTCGTAACCAACTCCACCAAGCAAGCCATTGCCAGAACCCATCTTCTCTCCACCTTGTTATATGTTTCTCCAGTCTTTACTAACCTCAAAAAAACAGACCTAGCCAGACTGGAGGCATGCTATAAAAAACTGCCAAATTCATCACAAATTCCTCAGATAGATCTCAAAACTGCACTGCACTTTGTCAACTAAATTGGCTAAAACTACCCAACTTCCTCACTATTTAACAAATTACCACTGCATATACCATCACTATTAAACCTGAAAACTGCCCAGCACTTCACAATCTCATCCAACCCTGCTCAAACCATAGATCCCCAAGATCCACCGACAAATCCCTATTAAAAGGTCACTAAATCTAATAATAGCTACAGTGACTACCTATATTCCAACCAAATCTCCAAAGCCTGGAACTCAATCCCCCAGAATATCCTTAGCACCACCAACTCAGACAAGTTCAAACATCTTCTCAGGACCTACCTAACCAACAACTGGCACTGCTCATGTACTTCTCCTGGTTAAAACTATGCACATAATTCCACCATCGACCTTTTTTTCAAAACCTCTTTTTCACCTCCCCTACTCCCTCCATTCAATCCATTTCCACCTAACTCCTCCTATAATACCTAACCCCCTTCCTTTGCCACCTCCTACCCAACTCCTCCTATAATACCTAACCCCCTTCCTTTTCCACCTCCTACCTAACTCCTCCTATAATACCTAACCCCCTTTCTTTTCCACCTCCTACCTAACTCCTCCTATAATACCTAACCCCCTTCCTTTTCCACCTCCTACCTAACTCCTCCTATAATACCTAACCCCCTTCCTTTCCCACCTCCTACCTAACTCCTCCTATAGTACCTAACCCCCTTCCTTTTCCACCTCCTACCTAACTCCTCCTATAATACCTAACCCCATTCCTTTTCCACCTCCTACCTAGTCTCCCTGTACTACTTTCTCCTCAATCTCTTCCTCCTCTCACATCTCCATCAACTTTTTTTTTCTACTCACAGCTATTTCCTCATACCATGTAAGCTACACCTGTAATATGTAACATACTGCACAAGTAGTGATAGCATGAATTCTGTTATTAATAAATATTTTTGATGTATAATTATATGCTCTGGAATAGACTTCCCATACATGTCAAGCAGACCACCTCACTGGCCTTATTCAAGAGAAATCTTGATGAGTGGATGGGAAATAAAGTTCACCCCAGGGATCACTCCAGTGGCTCTACTTGATAGAGGCAGTGGGAACTAAAGTCGGGCAGCACAATGCCAGGGCACTTTGTAACGGCTCCAGGGACATTAGCCTAGCACATACCTATGAAACTATGTATCCAAACCAACACATTTGTATGTATCTTTGAAAAAAACTCTAGAACTATATATTGTATTCAAGTCTGCTATTATGTTTTTTTAATTTTCTTTCTTGTACTGACTACTACTGCTTTATATAATTTGTCTTGTATTGCACTGTTTTTGTGGTGATTTTATCTCTGGGCCTCTGCTGATAATGGGCAGATAGTCCAGTCAGACTAAATAATAAATAAAAATAAAATAAATGTATGGTTCACACAAATTCCATTTATTTCTATGAAGTCTATTCCTTCCCTTTTCTAAAGATCACAAGTCCAGTTCTTTTATCTCCTTCATAGTATCAAAGCATCTGCTGTAGTTGGTTCAGATACCGACTTCCATTTTCTAGTTATTACTTCTTTTGGCAGCCAACAGCATTAAACAGAGTAAGACTTTACTATGTTTAGGCAATTCAAATCCTGTATTTCAGATCAAAACAATCATTACCTTAGTTACTGCCATCTAGTCCCCTAACATTTCTGTCATGGCATTCTGTAGTGAATTTTTAAAATCTTCCAACTCATTACACGCCCAAAAACAATATCCCATTTACCTCTCTTTGCCCCATCACATCTCCCGCATTTGTTATCTACCTGAGGAAACACCTCAAGTCTTCTTGGGGTATAAAAACACCTATTGCAAAGTCTTGTATGTAAAAATTCTAAATCATCTAGACTTTGCTGCATACTCGTGAGCTCAGAGAGTTCTTCCCATTGTTTCTTTGTATATTGTCTTTGTATTCTTGTGCTAATCCTTACTACAAGAATCAATTAGAGGAGATGAGAAATCATGCAATATTTTACACACACACAAAGTACAGGAACAATACTAGGCAAGAGATCATGAGGACCACAAGATGCCTACACACTTAAGCAGACACGCAAGTTTACTTTATCCCTTTTTTAACAGCATCTTCTCTTCTGCACAACAAAAAAAATCTACCAGAGCTAGTCATTCACTTTGCACTCCCCTACTGAATTCTCATTGGCTATAGTCTGCTATCAATCTCTGACTTGCAGTCCAAACTCCTGATTAGCCTCATCTCACTATATTATTGTTCCTTTCTGAGTTATTTGCTCACAATACACTGATTTCAATGGTAATTTCCTCCAGTAAATGTTAGCCTCCTCTTTCTTATTTTTATACCCCCACTTGAAGACTTTCCTTTGGTAAACCCTATCCATTCCTGTGCTTAGCTCTTAGAATACTTTGTTACTTTATAAACATAATAAACTGTATAGTTGTTGCATAAGGACTTGCACCCAAAATCCTAGTCTATCTTGAAAACTCACCACTCACCATTTTGTTGTCATTCTTTTCCACTTTGATTACCCTCTGCTTGAGTTATGCATATGAACCTTAACTGCATTGCTTTAAAGCACTCCTTCAAATCAGGTAGTCCTAAACTATCTTGTTTCATGAGGGGGAATCAACTTATTTCACACAACTCTTGGCTTTTCCTCCCAAATAAATTCCTTTATCTACTTACTGTCACCTACAACTTCCCCTGTGATAGATAAAACTGTACCTAACATGTATATAAGAGTAACAGGACCAACACCATTTTCATTTTTACTTTACCTAAGCGGCAGAGTCCTCCAAAGCAGACACCCAAGCAACCGCTACCCCAAAACAAAACACGTGCAACACATAGCTCACAAAGCCAGTGTGCCAAACAGTCACAGCCCTTAAGGCTAAACAGCACACCTGATACACTTGTAATAGGTGACTCTATCGTCAGGCACACTGACGTCCCGCTCACCAGGCTGAACAAGGAGAAGGTCACGGTGAGCTGCCTGTCGGGTGCTAGGATCCGCCACATAACACAAGCACTCAGGTCACTCCAAGGCAAGTACAAATATGACTCAGTCATTGTCCATGCTGGTGTGAATGACCTGAGACATACCTCCCTGGACTACATGAAGAGACATAGAGGAGCTCTCTGAGCATGTAGCCCAGGCCGGTATGACCCTGACCTTGAGTAGCATCTTACCCTCACCAAGAATAATGCCTCAATATGAAGACAAGATGATCAATTTCAACAACTGGCTTAAGTATTGGTGTCATTCAAAGGGGATGCAATGCCTGTCAGCCTGGGATGACATGCTCGACAAGCCACGATGCTTCGCTAGGGACGGCGTGCACCTGTCACCCCTGGGCTTTCGGATATTGGCAAAGGCTCTTGCTACCCCTATAGTGCCTTTTTTAGGCAAGGCTCAAAAGACAAACCCACCTCCATAGGTATCACAAGGGATAAGAAACTAAGAGTAATGCTACTCAACGCCAGAAGTCTAAACCTCAAGATGCATGCACTCGAAACTCTCCTTAGCATGGAGAACATCGATATCTGTGCAGTAACAGAAACCTGGTTCAAGGCTCCCAAGAGCACCCCAGCACTACCAGGTTATACCTCATACCATGCTTTTTGGCCCCAAAACTTGGTCCGAACCACAAAATGAGGGGGGAGTATCAATATTCGTCAAAGATACCCACACCTCCAGGTTGGTGGCACAGCACGAAGCATCAGAGACTATCCATGTGCAACTAACAGTGGGTAAAAACTGCCTTCCAGTTTATAGCCTGCTACAGACCACCCTCCCAAACCCAGGAACCCCACTCGGCCTTCCTGAGAACACTGGAAAATATGAAGGTCTCTCCAAACACCATTATATTGGGCGACTTCAACTACCCAAACATAGACTGGGAGCATTACTCTAGCTCCAACACCCTAGTCCAAAGGTTCCTAGAATTTATAAACTCAAATGCTATTGAACAACTTGTTACCACTGCCACAAGAGGGGAAAACATACTGGACCTGATCATCACCAACATGGGGACTCTATGCTCCAGACCAGAAGTGTATCCCTCACTGGTAAGATCAGACCATAAACTAATCTCACTGGATATTCACATCCCGACCCCACCCCCTGCCCAGAAAACCACAGTGAAAAACTTCTCTAAAGCAAATTTCACACTCCTCAAAACCGAGGTGGAATCCTTCAAAGCCCCCGAGCCTGTGGAAAATACGGCCCAGACCGCAGAATCCTTTATAAACGCATTCTATGAACACCTTCAGGAATGCATGGATCATGCAATCCCAAATAAAACCAAGACTCAATCCTCCAAAGGCAGACATCCTGTCTGGTGGACCCCAGCCATAAACAAATTATACAATAGAAGGAGGAAGCTACTACATGATAGAGCAAAATCCCAAAAAGGGAAGGCATCTCTGATCAGTATTAGCAAAAAACTACGGGCACTCATAAAATCGTCTAATGCCAGCTTCGAGAGAAAAAACTGCACAGGACACTAAGGATAATCACAAGGCTTTCTTTAGTTATGTTAGGAACCTGGGTGGGAATTCCCAGATATGCTCAGAATTAGTCCAAAATGACAAAAATACACCAAACCCACAGACATTGCCAACATCCTAGCTGACAGGTTCAGCGCAAACTCCCCCCCCCCCTCCCCACCAAAAAGGCAAATATCTATCCCAGCAGATTGCTGCCCCCCTGACATCTCAGATGCTCAGGTAAGAGCCGCCCTCTCCAAAGCAAAAAAACACAGCATCAATGGGACCAGACGGTGTCCCGGGCTGTGTCCTACATGAACTCCAAGAAGAGCTAAACCCAAACATAAAACTACTGTTCAATCTCTGCCTTACTACAAGATATGTACCCAAAGAGTGGCATACAGCAACAGTGGTCCCTGTCCATAAAGGTGGTGCCTCAACGGATCCTGGAAACTATCGCCCCATAAGCCTGACTAGGTTGGTCTGCAAAGCTATGGAAAGGATCATCATGGACCTCATAAATAAAGATATTGGGGACCTACAGACACTGGATCCTACCCAGTTCGGCTTTGTTAAGGGCAGATCCTGCCTCTTAAACCTGGTCGATTTCTTTGCAACAGTCACAAAGACCACTGACGAGGGGAAGGTGGTCCACATAGCCTACCTGGACCTCGCAAAAGCCTTCAATACAATACCCCACTCGGGCATTATAGATAAGCTCACCAGCTTAAATATAAACCCCTATGTCACTAGATGGGTTGCAAACTGTCTCAAGGACAGAACCCACATGGTTAGAATTGCTGGAGCCATGTCAGACTCCAAACCAGTTACAAGTGGCATCCCACAAGGCTCAGTCCTGGGACCTCTCTTGTTCGGTATATATTTCTCGGCGGTACAGGCCAACATGGAAGGACTGTGGCTGACCAAGTTCGCAGATGACTGCAAACTGGGCGCCATAATCGACTCTCCAGCCGACTCAAGCATCCTCCAAAAGGGCCTCATAGAAACAGACAACTGGTGTCAGAGCCATGGCCTCAAGCTAATGCCAAAAAGTGTACAGTCATCCCCTCTGGCAAACACAATGTGCCCACAAATTACCACATAGGTGGTAATCCATTAAGTACAGAAGAGGTAATTAGGGACCTGGGGACCCAAGTTGATAGCAATCTCTCATTTGACAACCACGTGGCCAAAGTGGTTAGAAAAACATTTTATATAGCCCACCTAATCATGAAGGGATTCACATCTAGATCAGGGGAGGTCATCGTGCCTCTTTACTCATCCCTCATCAGGCCCATAATTGAGTACAATGCCCCTTTTGCGATGTACCTTACCCGACACCTGCAGCAACTGGAAAGACCCCAAAAGTACCTAACCAAGAGGATCAAAGGGCTCAAACAGATGCCATATGCTGCCCGGTTAAAGAAACTCCAGCTCTACTCAGTGGCATACCAACTGCTCAGAGGCGATGTGTACCTGATGTATTAAAGCCATGTCCAACCCGGAATTAATGGACATGCTGCACCTCAGAAAATCCAAATCCCATTGAGCTACGCGCTCGAGAGACTTGAACCTCAGCACCGAAATAAATAGGACATGCTGGAAGGACAGATTCATAACCCAGAGGCTCCCTTCACTCTGGAATAAAATCCCAGTCCAGGATAGGCAGAGTCCATCACTGACTCTCTTCAAGAGGAATCTTGATGAGTGGATGGGAGATCGTAGGTTTACCCCGGGTATCACTTCTGTGTTACTGTTAGACAGAGGCACAGTATACTAACCTCAAAAAAGGGCATAGCAAAATTAATTTAAAATGGGTGGCGAAAGCCAAACACACTCTGGCTAGGCTTATAAATGCCCTAGGGCAGATAGCCTAGTATGAACCTATGAACCATATATAAACATAACCAATAGCATTCAGTTTCTGTGTAATATCTTCCCACATATCCTTTACTGACATAACAAAACGTTTTTAATCCATTGGAGAACCAAATGATATATAGGTACATGGTGTACCGTTATAGCCTTTTTATCTTATTTTATCTTGAAAATATTTGAAGCTGTCCCAAAATGTTCTTTTCTGTTTTTATTAAATACAAGATAATACAATTTGCAAATAAAGCTGTTTTCTTGATAACTACATCAGTTTCATCCTTACATTTGTGAATCCCCTATTTTGCCAATGACACTAAATACAGAGCAAATAGAGGGGAAAGAGGACTCCTTGTCTGGCTCCTTTGTTCAAACACAGTTTCTCAGAAAGGAACCATTCTACCCTAATTCTTGCACCTGACTCAATGTTATCCTCATTATTAATCCATATGTTCTTATCAGAAACTGTTACCTTTGTTCTACTCAAAATCCAAGCAGACTCTACTGAATGCTTTCTCTGCAACAAGACGCATTGATAATCATTTGTTACTCTGCTTCCCTCTGGATCACTACTTTCCCAATAATGTTGTCAAATGTTTGCCTCCCCTACATAAAACCACAGCTCTATCAAGTTTGGTAAAATCTTCCCCATTCTCATAGCAAGTATACAAATAAACAATTCAAAATCATGGTTTGAAAATAAAATGAGTCTATATGAAGCTGGATCTGAAGGGTAGTACTGCCACCACAACTTTCTTCCAGTATGTCTGGTAACCTCCCTCCACACACTTTATGAAATGCTATTAAATAAAACTTGCCAGAGCTTTAATAAATATCTTCCCTTCTAACTTCTCAATTTGTACAGTAATACCATCTGTTACTGGATCTTGCCTATTATTTGATTATGCATCTCCATTTTTATTTCATCCATTCTTATCTTGGTTATTGTCGAGTCTCATCTCTACAATTTTTGCACAAGTCTTCCATAAATATATTTTATATATTACACAAAACCAAGAACACAGCATCCATGGGACCTGACAACATCCCAGGCTGAGTTCTACACAAACTGCAGAATTAACTGGCACCACACCTAAGCACCATGTTCATTCATAGCCTCATATCAGGCTTTGTGCCCACTGAATGGCACACAGCAACGGTTATCCCACTCCACAAAGAGGGAGCCACCACTGACCTCGGGAACTACCGCCCCATTAGTCTAACGATCCTGGTCTGCAAGCCATGGGATGTATCATCATGGATCTTGTACACAAAGATATTGGTAATCTCCAAACTCTGGATCCCACCCCAGTTCGGGTTTGTAAAAGGCAGATCATGTCTCCTAAACCAAGCAATCACCAAAGCCACAGATGAGGTATGGTGGTTCACACAGCCTATCTAGATCTCACCAAGGTTTTTGACACTATCCCCCACTCTAGAATTATAGATAAACTCACTAAACTAGGTATAAATCCTTATGTCACAAGATGGGTTGCCAGATGGCTCACAGACCGAACCCACACTGTGAAAGTAGCAGACTCCAAATCCAACATCAGACCAGTGACAAGTGGAGTACCACAGGATTCAGTACTGGGTCCTCTCCTGTTTGGTATCTACTTTTCTGAAGTACAGGCTAACACAGAAGGTCTTTGGCTAATGAAGTTTGCAGATGACTGCAAACTAGGAGCCATAATCGAAACTCCTAACGATATGGACATCCTACAAAAGAGCGTCACGGAGACAGATGCCTGGTGTCAAAGCCATGGCCTCAAGCTCAATTCCAAAAAGTGCACTGTCATCCCCTTTGGTAAAATCTCTGTACCCATGAGCTGCCACATAGGTGGTAGTCTACTTAATGTGATAAGAGACCTTGGGACACAGGTGGACAGTAGTCTCTCCTTTGATAATCATTGTCACAGTAGTCAGGAAATCCTTCTAAGTGGCACACCTCATCACAAAAGTTTTCTCATCCAGGAAAAAAAAAAAGAGGTCATTGTTCCTCTCTACTCTTCACTCATTAGACTCATTATAGAGTATAACGACCCTTTTGGTATGTACCTCACAAAACAACTACAACTGGAAATGCCGCAGAAATACCTCACAAAGAGGATTACCAACCTCAAACAGATGCCCTACGCAGACCATCTCAAAAAACACCAGCTTTGCTCCATCACATATCGCCTACTCAGAGGCTATCTCTGCCTAACATTCAAACCCAGAGCTGTTGGACATGCTCTACTTAAAGAAATCCCAATCCCTCCGAGCTACACACTCTAGGGACGTAAACCTTGTCACTACAATAAACAGAACATGCTGGAGGGCTAGATTCCTGTCCCAGAGACTTCCCATACTCTGGAAATAACTACCTATCAAACAAAGCTCCTCATTAGCACTCAAGAAAAATCTTGATGATTGGATGGGAAATAGGAAATTCACCCTGGGGATCATCTCTGTGGCTCTGCTCGACAGGGGTACAGGAAAATAATTTTCTGGGGTGGCGAAAGCCAGGGTACCTTTTTGGCTAGGCTTATATAGGCCCTAGGGCCAATAGCCTAGTACCTACCTATGAACCTATTAATTTATGCCTTTTATAGATTTGCCCATTCCTCTGCTTTATACAAATTTCCATACAATTTGCAAAACATCTCTAATACTGTTGTAGTGTCTCTGGTCACTATTCGTGTTATAAACACTTTGTCTGGCTATAACTTTTTCTTTTCTGTGGAGTTCTTCTCAAAACATAGCTGTTTAACAGCAGCTTTCCATAACCCATGCATATTAGCAAAATATTTCCTTATTTTACCTTTAGTACCCTGCAGTTGTTCCTCTTCTTGTTCTGCAAGATTTACCTTCTTTTGCAATACTTGGTCAAACCCCAAAATAATTCCTATTACTTCCTTATCTCTCTCTCCGTCTCTCATTTCTACCATGTTTTTAAACCCAATTTTTCATTTTATTCCACCCACTAGTCATCCCTTCTGATGGAATTTCTATCTTCCCTAATAATTCACAAATCACATCTACTACACATTCTTTACATTTCTTTATTTTTACAGATAAGAAAGCAACACTAAGATGTACATCATTAACCTGAATTGTTACCTTCGTTTTTATTGGTGCATTATCAGATATAGTTACTGGATGGGTCTTAAACTAAATATACATTGTCCTCTGAAATGTAATTTCTATCCAGTCAAGCCCAGTTACTGTATTTTGGGGAAATACCCGAGTTTCTGCTACTGAAGTCACATCTTTCATACCAAACATTCACACATACTGCTTCAGAAATCTATCCTCTTTTGTTAGTTTTTCTTTCCAGGTTTCCTTGTTGTATTCTCATTATTTGAAATCAAGTTTCAGTTCCTAGAGTCAGTAACTCTTAGGTTTACATCACACATTTAAGTGGTCATCAGTTATGCTATAAATCCCTTTAGTTTTTTATACAGTAGAACCTCCATAGTTGACCACCTCCTTAAGTTGATCTAATTTTTATAGACCAGACATGCACCACATGTACTCAATAGAAGACCGATCTCTCTATATTGACCACCTCTGTAAGTTGCATCTTCATCACTTGGACTGTGACACAATATTAATTTACCCTCTACAACTTGATCAGTTGAGTCCACTCTACAACAAGGGGTAGAAGGTGTGGGCTTTGCCCCTTAGTTGCATTATTTTTTCTTTAGTACACGTTTTTTTTTTCATGTTTTATTATTACCAGGTGTTGGATTAGGCCTAATGTCCTATTGTTTATCATGTGTTGCTGAAGGACTCACCTGAACTGTGCAGTTAAATGAGACATGTTGGACCAAAGGAAAGAACTCAGAGCTGACATTGAAGGAAATGGTTGATCATTGACATTTTCTGGAAAGCAGGAGCCAAAGAAAGACGGCGGAAAATTTTGGTGTTAGTAAGACCACAGTTAGCAACATCCAAAAACGTAAACATGAGTAGTTGGAGAGATATGGTAAGGAAATTGGGAGATGTACAGTGAAAAAGGAGGAAAACTTCCCTCGATAAAGTCAATGAAGCAACATTAAACTGGTTCAAACACGAGGGCAGTTAATGCCCAAATATCTGGGCCGATGATCCAGAAAGTTACTAAAAAATTCGCACAGGAATTCGGGGTGGCAGATTTCCAAGCATCAAGCGGTTGGCTCGAGAAGTTTAAACTGTGACATGAGATCTCCCAGAAAGTCTTGTGTGGTGAATCCAATGAAGCTCCAGTAGAAGTTGTGGAAGAGTTCATCAAAAAGTTACCGGACTTTGCCAGAGGCTTTAAAGAAGACATCTTTAATGCTAACAAGTGCAGACTCTTTTTCAAGGTGATGCCTGACAGGAGCCTCGTAATCAAGGGTGACAAATGTAAGAGCGGAAAACTTTCCAAAGAACATTTCACAGTTCTGCTTTGAGCTGGCTCAACCAATCAGCAAAGCCACGTGCATTCAAGAACCTGAAGCCCAAAGACCTCCCCATCACTTGCCGTCACTTGGAGATCAAACAAATGTGCACAGATGACTGGTGCCCTAATTTGAGGAGTGGGTAAGAGGTACTGAGCGAGAAATGAAGAAGAAGAAACAGTCTATTCTACTGAGAGTAAACAACTGCCCTGGCCACCCACAAATGAATCACCTCACAAATGTAACACTGAAATTTCTGCCTCCAAACATGACCTCAAAAATCCAATCTCTTGACCAAGGTACAATCAAAACATTTAAAATGCATTACTAAACCCAGTTCCTGCAGCAGGTCATTACTGAAACACAAACCTGTGGTCCGCCTGTGAAAGCAACTTCATCCCCTGCATCAGTTAATCTGGGTGCTGTCCTCTGGATCAGTTCTGCTTAGAATAAAGTTCAGCCAGAAATGAAACAGAAGTGTTTCAAGAAAGATGGATTTGTCACAACCCAAAAGCACGATGTTTTGGCCCCATCAGACAGTTCATGGCAGAATTCGGATTAGATTTTGAATGTTCTGTTGTAATGGATGGTGAGGTGGCAACCTGTAATGAACCTGACCTAGAAGCAATTTTTCAAGCGATATTGACCGAAGTATAGACCAGGGTAAAAGTGCATGAGAAATTGGAGAGACTCCAAAAGAAGATGCCAGGCATCTGATAATGCAGTTGAAATCATTTGCTGTGGAAAAATGCCCAGGTGTGCTGAGTGGTATAGCCAGCGTTGAGAGTGCTTTCTCCACTTACCTTTGTAATAAGAATAAAAAACAGACCAAGACTGACTTTTTTCAGAAAGAATTAAGCCATGAGAAAACAGTAAATGCACTGATTTTGTATGATACTGTATGCATGATTTTACTGTTTTGGTTATGTATGATTTCGTTGGACATTCTCTAATAAAAGCGGCACAAGAAAGTAAAGTACATGTGCGTATCAGTACAGCAGGCCTAGATCAGATGTGCCCAACCCATGGCCAGCCCTCGGAGTTCTTCCATGTGGCCCGCGACCTTTACCTGCAAGTTCAGTGTATGCATGTGCCTAAACACGTTTTTCCGTTTGCTTGTCATGTCCATGACCTGTAAGCATAATGTCGGTGTGCACATGCACTAAACCACCCTTCCCGTTTTTTTTTTTTTTGCGTGTGTTCCTGCCGCTGTTATTTCATGCCGAAGAAACAGAGTGTGTATGTGTGTGTGTGTCTTAGTGTTGAAGAGGGTTGTACGGGGTACAGATTTGCCATTGTTGGCTTTCAAAGGGACAGCACCTAACTGCAGTAATAGGTAAGTGTGGAGTGAGTGCATGCATGAAAGCAAAATGTTTTGTGTGCGTGAAAGGTGTGTGTGCATGAAAGTAGGTGTGTGTGTGTGTGTGTGTGTAACAGTTACTCTAGTGTAGGAGAAGATGGAGTTTTTCTTTAACGTGTTTCTTTTTGGCCCTCAGGCAATGCCATCTTACCATGATCCTACGAATGGCTATACTGTTTCACTGCAATTACAAACATTAGTAAAACTGGCTCACAATAATGCGAAGAAATAGTTATTCTGAGATGCACTATAAAATGCACGCTGAATTTATGTACAGTTGCAGCAAAATTCTAAATAAAATGAAAAGACTTCCTTATTTTGCAATAGTTTGTATGTGCCGAGTCCTATGTTGTATAGGGGCTCCTGGTCTCACATGACTCAGTCTTCTCTTTCTGTATTTTCTGCAGTTGTATAATTACAAGCTTGATGTTAAAACACTAGAAAGGTTCAGTGATTTAAATGTAATTTGAAAACAGTATTACGGTGGCTTGGTAGTGAAACCAGTCTAATTACACTGCTATATGAAAATACCAACTTGGTGGCTCACTCATGCATGCTTGTAGTATTACTATAAGAATTTTAACAACTTGCTGAATGCATACTACTAATGCTAGTTAATAAAAGCACACTAAACTTGAACAGCTAAATACTGCATTAAATGAGTGGATTTTTTTTTCTGTTTGGGATGTGTAAAGCATAGTTTTATCATGGGTATTCGTAATTAAACAAGTCACTAGGATGCTTAAAATCATTCTTTGTTCCATTACTTTTTTAGGCACTACAGAAAATTAGAAGTTATGTACTCACCATAACGTTCCATCTGAGTAGGTAGTTCATTTGTCTGCAACCTGTGGGTTACGGATCCGATATCGGATCCGAGCCAGCAACTTGTTTCAAGCTAATGGATCCGAGCTCCTAGCTCCTCCCTTCACCCATAATCCCCTGCTAACCCTCCATGACCTCAGATCGAGTTTGCCCCTCAATATATATCCAACAAAGGATATCTAACAACTAGTAGATCCGAAGAAGGTCAGGGGGAAGGAGGGGGAGATGGTTGCAGACAAATGAACTACCTACTCAGATGGAACATGTGAGTACATAACTTCTAAATCTGAAGTAGGATGTTCATTTGTCAGCAACCTGTGGGACAGAGTCCCCAGCTACCTGCACCTTGGGTGGCCATCATGGAAGGATATTACGAAGCACCGCAGAGCCAAAGGATGCTCTCCCTCTAGAAAGCACGTCTAGCTTGTAGTGGTTAATAAAGGTATGAGATGAAGCCCAAGTGGCTGCAGAACAAATATCATCCAATGGAACTCTGGACTTGAAGGCCGCATTGGTAGAAATGGAGCAGGTGGAATGAGCACGAACTCCTTCTGGTGCGGGTCTACCCGAGGCTTGATACGCCAGTAGGATACATTGGGAAATCCAGCGAGATAAATATACTTTAGAGACAGCTTTCCCCAAGTTAAATTTGGCAAAGGAAACTAACAGCTGGTCGGATTGTCTATGGCCAGCTGTCCTATGAGTATAAAAGCGAAGCTGCCTATGAACATCTAATGAGTGCAGCTTGTACTCTCCCTTATTCTGGTATTTAGGGAATAAAACCGGCAAATTTATGGATTGATTTATGTTAGTTTCTGATGCTATCTTGGGAAGAAAGGAGGGATTGATCCTGAGGTACACTCTATCTGGGTGAAAGATCAGGTAAGGAGGCTTCACAGAGAGAGTTTGAAGCTCCGACACTCTTTTCGCTGAAGTGATGGCTACAAGGAATGCTGTTTTCCATGACAAGAATTTGAGATCTACTGAAGCAGCGGGTTTAAAGGGTGGAGCAGTCAAGGCTTGAAGAACTAATGTAAGATCCCAGGGAGGTACGGCTTCCTTTACAGTGGATCTAAGTAAAAAGGTGCCCTTGAGAAAGGTTTTACACAATTTGGCCAACATCAAGGGCCCTGTATCATGTCCCACATGGTAATGTGATATGGCTGCCAACTGCACTTTGACAGTCGAACAACTAGCACCTTCCTGAAAGAGTTCAGTTAGGAAGTCTAATATGGATGGAAGAGGAGCCGTAAAGGGATCTAGATCGTGATGCTCCGCCCAGATGGAAAAACGTTTCCATTTACTGTGGTACACTTTCCCGGTGGAGGACTTATGCGCTGCCACGAGGATGGCTTTGACTGGTGAAGAGATACCGGGAGTCCTAACTAGGAGTGGAACTGGAGCAACCAAGCTGTCAGTTTCAGATTGTCCAGGTTTGGAGTTGGTAAATTCAACGGATGGGAGAGGAGATCCGGAATGGGATCTAGAATCCATGGGTGATTCACAAGGTGAGACCACAGGTAAGGGAACCAAATTTGCCGAGGCCAGAATGGGGCAATGAGAATCATCTTGCTCCCAAACCGCGAGGCTTTCTGTAAGAGTTGTATCATTAGTGGTAGAGGAGGATAGGCATAGAGTAGACCGGGTGGCCAAGCATGCACCAGAGCGTCTCTTGGAGTTTCCCCTGGAGGGGGGATTAGAACGAAGAAATTGTCTCATTTGGTGTTTGATGGAGATGCAAAAAGATCGCAGCAGGGTCGCCCCCATGTTGCGAATATCTGCTTCGCTACTAGAGGACTGAAAGACCACTCGTACGGGGTAAGAAGGGTGCGGCTGAGCTTGTCCGCTAGGATGTTGATCCTCCCCGGAATGTGCGTTGCAATCAGAAAGCGGTTGGTGGAGATCGCCCATTCCCACACTCTCATGGCTTCGCGGCATAGAGGGTAAGATTTGGTTCCCCCCTGTTTGTTGATATACCAGACCACCGACATGTTGTCTGACTGAATTGCAATCGTTCCTGTGGGGAGAAAGCCCTGAAGTGCTTGCAACGCCAACAGCACCGCTCTCATCTCCAGAACGTTGATATGCAGGGAGGTCTCTGTATCGTTCCACATGCCTTGGACTGTCCTGCCTGAATAATGCCCCCCCCCACCCCCACCCGAGGCGGGAAGCATCCGTGGTCACTGTGGCGAGAGGGGGAGAGGTGCAGAAGGGACGGCCCGTATGGAAGTTCGAGGCTTGGAGCCACCATAGTAGCGCCCTCCTGCAAGCCTTGCTGATAGCAATGGGATGGTGGAGAGGGCGGGATACAAAGGACCATTGCATTAGCAGAGTCCATTGCAGTACCCGCATGTTCAAACGGGCGCATGGAAGGAGCGTAATCGCTGCTGCCATGGAGCCTAGTGCCCTCAGGACCAATTCCGCTGGTGAAGCCTTTGAATGGAGGATAGCCCGCACATGAAGTTGTAAGTTCCGGATTCTCTCGGAAGTTAGGAAGGCTCGCAAATCTCTGGTGTCTATTCTGGCACCTATGAATTCTATGATCTGCGTTGGAGCCAGTAGAGATTTGCCGACGTTGATAGTAATGCCTAGCTGTGGGGCTAGATGGAGAAAGAAGTCTCTGGCTGAGCAAAGTAGATGCCTTGTTGGTGCGGTCAGGTGCCAGTCGTCCAGGTACGGAAAGACCTGTGTTCCCTGGAGTCTCAGATGGGCCGCAATCACTGCTAATACCTTGGTGAACAAGCTGGGGGCTGTGGTGAGGCCAAAGGGAAGGACCCTGAACTGGTAGTGACTGGCCCCCAGCCGGAAGCGAAGGAACCTCCTGGATCGTTTGTCCATTAAAATGTGGTAGTACGCATCCTTGAGGTCTATAGAGCACATCCAATAATTTTCCCTCAAAAAGGGGAGGATAGATTGAAGAGTGACCATCCGGAATTTTTCCTTGGTTACTGACAGGTTCAAGCGGGAAAGGTCTAGGATAGGTCTCAAGTCCCCCGGTTTTTTTGGCACCAAAAAGAACCTGGAGTAGAACCCTAATCCGAGCTGGTCTTGGGGGATGGGCTGGATGGCTCTTTTTCTTAGCAGCTGCTGAATTTCTGCAGCTGCGGCCTCCCTCTGATCGGGTGGTACATCGGGGAGGTTCTTGGATTTGGGGACATGGAGTAATAGTATTTTGTACCCTCTGGATATGATGCGAAGCACCCAGCGGTCTGTTGTGATGGACTCCCATGCCGCTAGGTGTTCCGAAAAGCGCCCCCCCGACTGCCGCCAGAGTGGAGCAGCTGGGCAACCCCTCAGGGCTGCTGCGCAGGCTGCTCAGAGAAAGGTTCTCTGGACCCAAAGTTTCTTGGAGCCCCTCTGCCCCTGGGGCGGCGTCCTCCCTGTCCACCTCTGCCATGGTAGGACTGGTTGTCCGGAGCTGGTTGGGAATGTGATTTTCGGAACCACATCTTCTTCTGACCCTTTTGGTTCCTTGAAAAGGACCGCTGGGGAGCAGAGAAGCGGACTCCGACGGCAGACGTCTTCCCGTCCTTCTCGCTCTGGACAAGTGTCTCGTGAACTGTTTTGCCAAAAAGGGCAGAACCATCAAAAGGGGCGTTCGCGAAGGATGCTTTAAAGGGCTCCGTAAAATTGCAATGACGGAGCCAGGCCTGACGTCTCATGACTAGGCCTGCTCTGCTAGCCCTAGCGGCTCCCTCAGTGGCGTGGGACAATAGCCGCATAGAGGTGTTTGAAATCTATCTCAGAGTGGCCTTTCGGGTGGAGTACAATTGTTTGTCATCCTCCGACATGGACTTGGGGGGGGTGCAGCGTATTCTTTGATAAGATCCCACTGCATCCTGATGACGTGCCATATAGTTCAGAGACCTTACTGAGAAGGTCGCTGAACTAAAGACTTGCTTCCCTAAGCGGTCCATCAAACGGGACTCTTTGCTCGGTGGATGGACTGAGGGGCTCTCCTGAGCCAATTTCCTCTGTGGCTGCCGCCGTCAACATGGCATTAACGGGGGGCCCCTTACTCCAATGTGATCGGTCTGAGGGGAGGCTAAGGATCCTATCCGGGTGCTTCGGTATTGGCTCCACGGTGTCCGGATCCTTCCATGCCCTGGTGGTAATGAGGTCCACCGGGGGGTCGGCTGGAGGGGACACCCAAAAGGTAGATGGGCCTGCCTCGAATGCCTCCAGAAACACGGACTCGTCAGAGGAAGACTTGGGGGCAGACCACCCACCTCTGATTCTCAGCATCTCCATGATGTCTCCAAAGGAGACATCCTCAGGGGGCGATCTTGGGGAGCCTTCCCCTTCCTCCAAGTCCGTGTCCTCGGTTAAGGACTCAGGGGAGTCCACATGCCTCCTTTTGCACTTATGCTTGCGGGGAGCTTCCTCGGGGGGACTGACCGAGGAGGCCTCGCCAGCCACATCTTGTTCCAATGGAACCATCTGTGACATCGAAGCAGGCTGTCCCTTTGGCCGGGTGATGGAAGCCTGGCCCAGCAGAGAGGGAGTGCCGGTAGGAGCCGATGCAAGGACCGGGGGTCCGGATGCTCTCAACAGAGCCCTCTCCACAACATCGAAGGCCGAGGGAGAGCCACTCTCTAATGGATCTGAAAGTCGGCTCCCACTCGGATCCGATGAAGGGATCGGAGCCGGCACCGAGACAGTCAGATCCGAGGGACCAGTGTGCTCCGACCTGGACAGAGCCGAAGGCACACTGAATCCCCCGGATCCGAAGCTCGGACCACGGCTCCGAGAGGTCGGATTCGACAGGCTCGAGGGCAGGGTCGGATCCGAAGTACCAAGTACTGTCGGTACTGACCCACCCCCGGCTCCAACACTGCTCGGCTCCGAATGCTCCGAACCCGGATAGCGGGTCGGAGAAGGAGCAATTGGGTGGAAAAAAGGTGTCGAGCTCCCCCCCTGAGGGGGGGGGGGGAGGCAAGAGCACTCCCATCTGCAGCTGGGCCTGGATGAATCCTCGCATCATCCAGTCCAAGTCTGCATCGGATAAACTGAAAGTAGATCTCGAAGAGGCCACCGAGGCAGGCCTGGAATGCTGCCTTGATGACCTCAACCGAGATCGGGTCTCCTCCTCCTCGGGCCCCGGGGAGAAACAAGGGGATCGGAGCCGAGGAGGAGGAGACCTAGAAGCAGTGGAGGGAGGAGCCCGCTTAGCTGGCGGGGCCGAAACGGACGTCTCGGCCCGCCGCTTGTGGTGCTTCTCCCTCCGTTTCTCCCTCCTGGCCTCCCAGTCCTCCGACACTTTGGCGGGAGTTTGAGTCCCGGACGGAGGCAGGGGGGCAGGAGTGGCAGCGACCACAGGCTGTGGTGGAGCCACGGGAGCAGCAGAGGTAGCGGAGGCCGAAGCAGAGTCTGGGGGTAAAAGTCCCGCCAGGACCAGCTTCGACCTCTGCTCTTTCAGTGCCCTGGGGTTAAACGCTGCACAGATGGTACAGCCCGAGGTAAGGTGTTCAACCCCAAGGCACCGATCGCACCGATCAGCCGGGGAGAGCTTATGGCCACACTCGGTACATTTGGAAAATATGGCTTTTGGGGCCTCAGCCATTCTTTTTTTGAAAAAGAAAAGGAAAAACTACTATACACACACACAGGCCCCAAAAGAAACGCAACACACACACACACACACTAACGACCAGCGAAGGGAGGGTAACTAATTAAAGATCAAAAAATAAGGAGCCTAACACTTACACACTTTTACTTGATTAATTTAAACTAAAGAAGAAATTTCTGACAAGAAATTACAGATAGAAATAGTAAAATATTTCACTTAGCTGACGAGCTCAAAAGGATCCAGCCATCCACAAGCGCGGCAAACTAGATCTGAGGTCATGGAGGGTTAGCAGGGGATTATGGGTGAAGGGAGGAGCTAGGAGCTCGGATCCATTAGCTTGAAACAAGTTGCCGGCTCGGATCCGATATCGGATCCGTAACCCACAGGTTGCTAACAAATGAACAACCTACTTCAGATCTATTTATTTTGTTACAGTCTGTGTACTTTTAGTCATGGACCCTACGTAATTAAATATTTATGCAATGGATATATTTTTTCTGTTTTGTGTATTTTTTTATATTAATTTGAAGTTGTTTATTATGGTTCTTTAACATAATGGGAACCAGTTGTGATAAATAAATTTAATTTTCTAGTTGCATTTTGAAATGGCGATCTAGTTTAACTGTCATTTGCCATTGGATGCATTAAGTTAATAAGCGCACCTATTGAACATTAGCTGTCATGATGTCTGTCATTGTAACTATACTAAAGGTTGCAGGAACTCAGCAATTTGAACATTAGCTGTCATGATTGTCTGTCATTGTAACTATACTAAAGGTTGCAGGAACTCAGCAACAGTGTGTGTGTGTTTTTTCCCCCCAGTTTATAACCAGAGTTATTTTAAATTTTGATTGTACTGCTAAATGTCTAACATTGGAATTGAGCAGTGGCGATGGGGTGTTTTAGCCAGAGCTTAGTTAGCTTTCAGTAGATCCCTCTACCGTGTTAACAGGTAAGAAGTTAAATTCACATGTTAGAGCTGTCAGGTGATTGTGGTGGTAGATGTAGTTCAAGGAGTTTGCATGCCAGATGTTGGCATTTTGGGGTGATGGGTTTAGGAACCGATGATGTTTAAAAGTGCTTTGAAAATATTATGGGAAAGTTATATGAGCTAATATTCTGATTTGTTTTGAGTTTTGTATTTTAACATTATTTGGGGATACAAATATTCATACATTGGAGGGGTGTAGAATTCTAATAGATCTGTACGACTTGCAATGTTGCTTATTTTACAGTATGGTGTGTTTCCTTGTTACAAAGATTAGGAAGAATTTTGTTATTTCAGAGTGGTGTGTCGGAAATTTCTCGTGTTTAATAAAGCAGTGTCTGTGGCTTGTGGATGTGATTCTAATGTGGTTTGGCTTGACAAATGTAATCCCTGTGGGATAAGACAGAAATAAAGTTTTATTTGAAATGTGTGGTATAAGCACTTTTTTGTGTGTTTGCTTGTATTCAAAATTTTAAGTAATTGGTGGTGCATTGCAGGTTACAATGTCAAGCTATCTGCATTTCATTCTGAAGTGAGTATATAAATTAAATAGCTATTTTGTCTACGTGCCTGATGTGGTGATCACTTTCCTTCCTTAGGGCTAGTTTTTATTTTTATTGATCAGTTAAGCCAATATGTGCTACATTTACTTCATCGTGTCACATTTTTTCCAAATGAAAATGTTCTTTTGTCACATGCCTCTACCTGAAGCTTTTCATGTGCTGGTAAGATAACTTTAGGTCACTGATGTATTGTGCATCATGGGACTTGACTTGGGAAGGAGCTGACACATATGGGTTTTGTTTTGGCTTAAGGTTGGCAGTCATTTGTATTGTAGATCCTCTCCTTGTCCACTGGGCCTATCGGTCCTGCCTTCACCTCCCTAATTCCTTACCTATGTTTCAGTCTGGTGAGGAGACTGAAGAACTTGGCAGTGTCACACTGCTGCCTGAGAGTGTTTTTAGTGCTGAGTCCCTGCCCCATGATAGCCATGTCCTGTAATAGGGGGTGGGGTGGTGGCATTCATTAAGCTTCTGTGACTTATTAGCCATGCTGCAAGTTGTGACTTGGCTATTACCTTGCCCCCTACAATGTAACCTCCCCTTAAAAGCACTCAGCCTCTGCTATACTCTGCGAGGATGGGTGTTGCTCATCCTCTTTGCCTACACCATCCTGGACCACTAACTGTACCTACGTTGCCTGGGCCATAGTCAGGGTTTCAACTCTCTCTCTATATACCACAGGTGCGGGGTGGGGGGGGGGGGTTGCTTTACCTTCCTTCAATTGCTGTGCAGCAGCTTAGAAATGTGTCTTCCACAATACTGGTCACTGAAGCTTGCTTCTGAATGGCTTTAGTTTGGCAAATGCTGCTTGGTGTGTTATCCTTGGCTCTTGTCTTGCTGCAACAGCCAGCCTCTACTGGGTGTGTAAGTACTGCAAGTGGTTGGATGTCTTTTCAAACTCCAGGATGGGCAGGATGTTTTGGACATTCATTCTTATTCTCCTTGGCTAACTTTTCAAGCCCTCTGACTACTACATGCACCCAGGAATTAGTCAGTGCTATCGTAAATTAAAAAACTTGGGACTGTGGAGTATGTTCACTGAATGGGCATATTTGGCAGTTTAAAATGTTGCGCTCCCCCCCTTGCATTTGTTATAGTATTGAGTGTCAGTAGTAAAGTGCAATTAGAAACTGCTTACACTGAGTAAGTTAATTAATGAGAGAGCAGCATATTTACTTCAGAATTTTCTGAGAGTAGCACTTCAATTAAAAGTAATAAGGTAATTAAAACTGACAACTAGTTATGGTAGAATTAATTTTGAAGTGTTTTAAAAGTTAGTAAATATCCCATATTGCTACAGCCCACCCCATCCCAGGTTTGGTTGATGAATCAGGACGTGTATTGAAAATGACTGTTCTCTGTTCATGATTTCTTTTTGCTTCCCCACAGCTGGTAATCATCTGCTCCCAGGACCCCTCTTTGTCCATCAGCTCTATTGGATTTATCTTGAACCTACCTTGGGCTAACCTTGACCCATGTTCTGGGGCCGGCGAAGAGATTGAAGAACCATAGGCAGAATCACTGCTGCTGCTGAAAAGTGTTTTTAATTTGTTTCTCTACACCCTCCTTGCTGATGTCATATTCCTCGGGTCTGGTGTGGAGTGAGCTCTGTCTCATCCACGCCTCCACATGTACCTCAGCTCGAGCCCATGCCCGTACAGTATAACACACTTCATTAGGCCCCTGCTTGCACAAGGGGTCAAACATACTGGTGCATCTGAGGATGCCCCCTCCCTCAGGATGAACATGCCCATCCTTTCTGCCTGTACCATGGACGATCCCCAAATCACTTATCGAACTTGGTCTGTAGCCAGAGCTTCTTTATTCCTGTATGCCACTGGTGCCAATGTTGATTGATCTGAGTGAATGGTGAAAACTTGTTTGCACCCCTCGTAGTCCAGTTAGTTTTGAGATCTCCAACACAGACCTATTGGTTATAACTAAATCCATTAACTGCACAACAGTGATAACATTTCTATTGGCTGTAACTAAATCCCGTAACCACCAAGGCGATTCCTTCTATTCATTCTGAGTTGCAAATTGTTTGGAAGCCAATTCCACCGGATCAGAGAGAAAAAATGTTTACTACAACACACACACACAGTTACATCGACACCAAATGGAAATGTTCTTGCAACCAACCTAACTGAATTACCAGCTGCAACTACTCCCTACTTCACCCAGTCAAATCCAACACTCCAAACTCAAGCAGGTCTTTCCCCTAGTTTACATCAGCTGCTTAACTTCTACTTTCATCTATTATCAGCTTGCTTATTTTCCTTATTCTGTCTCAACACTATCACAACTTTCTTTCTCTCCTACATTTCATCCTTCCTACATCCATCTTTCCACTCATTACTAGTTATGCCAAATTCCTTTGTAAATGTGAACTACACATACAAGATTGAAAATGGCTGTCAGTTGTAATAAACAGTGCTTTCTTCAATATACACAGAGAATGAGCAACTGGATTAAGTTTTTTTAATAAATCTAAAGTTTCATCTTTTGTTCTATGGAACACTGTCACAAAACCTTCTTTGTTTACAACCTGTTACACCTTAGCACTGTATGGCTTGTATCTAATCAGTTTTGTACTGCAATGGTGTGAGGTGATTACACTCCAAAGTCTGAAAAGAGATAAACCTGTAAAGGGTTTTTTTTAAGTATGAGACAAGACCATTGCATTGCTTTTATGGGTATGTAACAAAAGCAGAGTCAGGTCAGCTATGTGGAAAAGGACCATTTTTAAGTGGGAGTGTGCAGAACATGCAGTCCTAATTTTGTATTTAGACGGGAGGGAGTCCAATTGTTAAGACATATGAGGAGAATTTTTTTGCAGCAAAAGTATTAACAGTGTTTGACTAACACTAGACAGAATTTTTGCAAAGTCATGAAATCAGTTTGAAATAGCATTTTATCTGTGTTGGTGGCTCATGCAAAAAGCATTATTAATAAAAAAAATGTGAACTGTGGTTAAAGAATGATTAGAAACTTTCTGTCAGGATATAAATGTTTTTAAATTGAGCCCTGTGGGTCATACATCTTTGATACCATTTTTTTCAGTTTGAGAAATGGTGACAAAGTCAATTCTGGCATGGATTCCAGTTGCTAGAGTATACAGATCACCAAATTCAAATGCTGATGACTTATCGTTCTTTCTTGCATGAAACGCAAAAGAAAAATAATAGCTAGGGACCTAAATTTGCTGAGACTGGATCATAGGAGATTACTAGGCTAATGGCCCTGAGGCCCTTACAAGCCTAGCCAAAAGTTTATCCCCAAAAAAAGAAACCTCAGTCAGCACCTGTCACCCCTTCTCAATGAGGCATACAGGTGGCACCCCTGGGACAGATTTGTGGTTTCCCATCGACTCACCAAGGTTGCGCTTGAAGAGGGCCAGTGAGGTACTCTGTTTGACATGTAAGGGAAGTCTATTCCAGAGACGGGGCAGCCTCTGAGAGACCAACCAGTCTCTCCAGCCAGTTTGTTGACATCATATATTAGATTTAGGCCTTTCGAGCAGGTAATGTGCGAGGAGTTACACTTGTGGATATGGAGCATCTCCAGTAGGGCAGGATCCAAAATTGCCTTGTAGGCGAGACACTGATCACCTTTGAGCATTCTGTATGATTCTGAGTTGAGTGATAGTGATTTGAGCCAGTCTGCAGAGGACAGGTGTTGGAGGCCATGGACTATTTGTGAGGTATTTCGGTGGCCTTTCCAGTTGGTGCAAATTTTTGGAGAGGTACATATAAAATGGGGCGTTGTACTCAATTATTGGTCTAATGAGGGAGGAGTACAGAGAGGTAATAACCTCCTTTTTTCTGGATGCAGTCCTTTACTTATGAGATGAATCAAGTAAAAGGCTTTTCTGACCACTGCTGCTACATGATGGTCAAATGTGAGATTGTTGTCAACCTGAGTACCCAGGTCTCTCATCACAGGTTGTGTGCTTAGGGGGTTGGGTAATCAGTAGGGGCCATGATTTTGCCGAATGGTATGACAACACATTTTTTTTTTTTTTTTTTAACTTAAAGCCATGACTTTGGCACCAGTCATTTGTTGCTATGAAACCCTCTTACAGTATGTTAATATCATTTGGGGAGTCAGTGACAGCACCCATCTTACAGTTGTCCACAAACTTAGTCAGCTACAGGCCTTTTGTCTTTGCCTGGATCTCTATGATGCCAAACAGTAGGGGTCCCAGGACAGATCCCTGGGGAACACCAATAGTGACAGGTCTGCTGTCGGAGGTGGAGGCACCTATTTTGACCTTGTGGGTCCTATCAGTGAGACAGCTGGCCACCCACCTGATGAGACTGAGATTTACCCCAAGTTGTGTAAGCTTTTCAATGATGCCGGAGTGGAAGATTGTGTCAAAGGCCTTGGCTGGGTCAAGGTAAGCCGCATGTACTCACTTTCCCTCATCCTGGGCCTTGGTGATGGTCTCAAAGAAGTCAACCAGTTTCAACAGGCAAGACCTGCCCTTGATGAATCCAAATTGGGTGGGTCAAGTGCTTGGAGACTGCTTATGTCCTTGTTTATGAGACTAATAATAATAATAAGCTCCATGGCTTTACATATCAGACTTGTTAAGCTAATGGGATGATAGTTTCCAGGGTCAGTAGTGGCACCACCTTTGTGCAAAGGGATGACAATGGCAGTTTCTCCACTCTGCTGGAATGAAGCCTGCACTTACGCTGTGATTGAGTAGGGTGCTCAATGCCGAAGCTAGTTCTTGCTGGAGATGGTGCAGAATACAGCATGGGATACTATCAGGTCCCATGAAAGTGGTGTTCTTTGCCTTGGATAGGGCCTTTAACACTTGATCTACGGAGATGTGAAGTGCGGGACACGTATTGGGGATGTGACATGGGCCTTGGGGGACAGGGGGTTAAGTTTCCGCTGAACCTATCTGCTAGCAGGTTGGCTAAGTCAACCGGATCAGTGTAAGCAATACCATTAAGTACTATTTCGGAACAAACCTGGGCTTTGCCATGGAGATTTCTGACATAACTGAAGAAGGCTTTGTGGTTTCCCTTTGTTTCGGAGGCTAGTTTCTATTCATAATTGGCTTTGGAGGTTTTTACTAGTGATCTAATTTGTTTGTTGAGTCTAAGGATGCAGTTTTTCAAATTTGGAATGTGTTCCTTTTTACCCCTGGACAACAGTTTCTTCCTTTTGTTTTAAAGCCTGCTGATACAAGATGCCCATCAGAAAGGTTTGCGTTTCCTTGAGAAGCAGGTTTTAGTTCATCTGGGTATGGCTGAGTCCATGCAGTTGTACAGGTGCTTGTTCAGCATAGTTGTCTGCATTCTCTGATTGGGGGGGGGGGGTGGTGTGAAGCTACTGATACCCTCCCTTAGGAGGTTGTAGTCAGCTTTTGAGAAGTTTTTTAGCCTGGTTACCGGCTGGGGTGGGTGGGTGGGATAGAAAGTTTGAATGCGACAGACTGATGCTTTGATCTCACCAGAGAAGAACATACTATGGAAGTGGTCTCTCCAGCTGCTGCATGTGTTTTGCGAGATACATGCCGAAGAGGGCATTGTACTCAATAATTGCCCAAATCCCTCACAACTGATTGTGTGCTTGGGACATTATTAATGTGATAATATGTGGACACGTCACTATGACGCCCCTGCACTGACCCAGTAATCAAAGAGCCTCAATCCCCACCACTAGCACCAGTTAGGGTTGTGTACATTGAGAGGATGACAAGTACAAACACAGAAAAGTACAATTTCCCTTAAGAGCACACAAAGATTATAGTCAATCTGGGGCTGGCTTCTCCCTCTTTCTCCAGATCCCCAATAAGACTCCCCACTGGCATAGCTATAGGGTTAAGATCTCAGCCAAGTGGTCAGGCCAAAATCTCCAGCACCCTCTCTGTCCAGCCAGTGCTTTGTGTCCCTGCCCAAGCAGCTGATACACACACACACACACACACACACACACACACACACACACACACACACAGATTTGATTTATATACAAACACACAGACACTCCTGGGAAAGGCTGGCACAGGTTCACTAGCTATGCCCCTTCTGCCCAGACTATAAGGTAGTAATCACTGCTATTAACCATCCTTACTTATCGGCTACTATATGGCCCTTACCAAAGGGTGACCAATCCTACTGTGTGATGTTACTATTATCTAAATGGTAAGTGTGACCAACAGCAAAGGCTATTGGAGTGGCCTACAGTGTCACCAAATATATATATATATATATATATATATATATATATATATATATATATATATATATATATATATATATATATACACACACACACACACACACACATATATGCATATGCAAGTACTCTAAGAGCTTAAATATCTAAACAAACCAGCCACAATTAAAATGTTTAAATAGATCTAATAATAAATAATAAAACAAGACAATATTCAATAACTCAATACAATCGCAGGAAATATTTTAAAACAACATTGCAGGACAGACTCAGAAAACATCTACTAATCTTACTATATTCCTATCTCTAAGAGAGATTACTGTAATCTAGCACTTACTATTAGCAAGGCAGACATGCTGATGAGGAAATGTTTCTAGGTCCAAATATAAAATGCACAGACTTTCTCTGAGAGGTAGTTCTTAAATTAATAACACATTACTGCTGGTTCAACTGGACGACATCACTATTTGTCACTTGCCTTCCATTCCCAGGCTAACAGATACCAACAGAATTTAACATTTCTCGATGAAAAATATTTCTCTCAGAAGTTTGTCTAGAACTGGAAGTCATAAAACAGTTAAACACTTTTACATTTGAAACCTGTAATTGCTTCTGTTTCCAGACAATAGAAAACTTCTGGCTGTAGACATCCTGTCTTCTTGCTGAGATAAACACAATCATAAAACAATTCACTTATTTTCTTAAAGTTTGCAAGTTAACTCTATGTTCCAACGTCTACCATTAAAACAGACATCTGCACAGATATGTAGGTTATACACATTTCTGCTGTTTTTCAGCAGGGTACACTGTGGTTACATTCTTGAAGCTCAGTACAGAACATACAGTTCAGCACACACTTCTGCACCAGTAGTTTAACGTACACATAACGTATAGTTTTCTTACATCTGTAAGACAAGCATACGAATCATATTAATATTCACAAATTACATAGAATTATGTACAAAATTCCATCTAGCTGGGCTGGCAGCCTCACAGCCCCTTTTGCATTTTTTGCCATTCAGCTTGAGGCTATGTTTCTGGGACCAGTCATTTGTTTGGGTGAGACCCTCATTTAGAATTGTTTAATTAAGTTAGTAATGTAAATTCTTTACTTTATTGCAAATTTGTTGGCTTATTTTTGTGGAATATAGTACTGTAGGATTGCTAATGTTGACATTTTATGTACTTGGACTGCTGCAGTGGTTTCTCCAATGGTACGGCTGTGATTAGGTTATTAAAAGCTACCATGCTTGTAGCAGTAAGAAACTGCAGATTACATGCTAACCATACATGTTCATATCTCTAGCACAGTCCATCTGAATTTCATTAATTATATGAATAACTTTTCAAAAGGCCCAGTATTACTGGCACAAAGTACAGACCAACAATCACAGTAAATGTAATGTGCTTTACGTGTAATGGCTGTTTTGAAGACTAATGGCATTAGTACTACAAATGAAACAAAGGGCCTTATTGGCTCTCCTCAAATGCAATCTGGACAACTGGATGGGTAACTGTAAATTCACCCCAGGGGTTCCACCTGTCTCTCTTCTGCCTGGATATTTTTGTGTTACGTCGTGGATGTAAAATGCTTCTTCTAACTCCATTAACATATACTACAACTACGGCTAGTTTTAATTTTTATTTCCTTATTTTTTTAATGTAAATTGTTAGCCACTGTTTTAAAAATAATAAATATAACTAAGAATAAAGTAGTTAATAGTAGTTACTTCTTTTTTTACTATTCAGCATCTCTTCTGCATCGTGCCAAAATAAAATGGGCACAAAAAGAAGAAAAGCGGATGAAAGAGTGTTTCAGGAAAATGGACCGACGACTATTTCTTTGTTGAATCTAACAATAAAGCGCTTTGCTTACTATGCAGAGAAGTGGTATCCATTTTCAAGGACTACAATTTGAAAAGCCATTATATTCAAATGCACCCCAAATTAAGTGAATTGCAATGAGTGTGCCGTAGACAAAAAATATTAGATTTTAAAAAAATCTTACATTCCAACCACTGTTTCTAAAATCAGCTACTCAACCGGATTCCTTAGTGAAGGCAAGTTATGTTGTAGCAAATTTAATTGCTAAAAAATTCAAGCCATTTGCCGATGGTGAATTTATTAAAGAATGCCTTGAAAGTGTAGCAGACAATTTGCCCTGAAAAAAATCAGATATTTCTAAAATACGTTTTATCACACCAGACAATCACTAGGCGTGTGGAAGATATAGCTAAATATATTGAAAATACTTTGGAATCTTGGTGTGCAACTTTCAAGTTTTACTCCATAGCTTTGGATGACAGCACTCATGTTACAGATACGGCACAACTTGCCATATTTATTTTGTGGTGTTGACAACGATTTCACTATTACTGAAGAACTGGCCTCTCTAGTTCCACTGAAAGATGCAACTAAGTCTGTTGATCTGTATAAAGCAGTAAAAGCAACACTAGCAAGATTTTCCTTGACCATCGAAAACATGTCTGGCATAGTAACTGTCGGTGCACTCCAGCTATGGTTGGAGAGAAGGAAGGACTAACAACACTGATGGAAGAAGATGCAAAACAGATCAGTAATGTGCGTTTCATGAAGTACCACTGCATTATACATCAAGAAAATTTGTGTCCAGACTTTAAAAATGGAAAATATTATGAATGTTATTAAAAACAATAAATTTTATAAGAGCCAGAGAATTAAATCACCACCAGTTTCAGGAGTTGCTGAATACCTCGGAAACTAGCTATGGAGACATTGTGTACTTTACTGCGGTAAGGTGGTTAAACTCACGGAAAAATGCTGAAACGTTTATTTCATTTCTCAAATCATAGAAAAGTGCTTTATGGAGTCAAAAGGAAAGCCTGTACCCAAATTTGCAAATGAAAACTGGACGGCTGATTTAGCATTCTTTGTAGACATCACTGCTCATTTAAACAACCTGAACCTGCACCTCCAAGGTGAAATTCTACTAATAAATGACATGTTTCAAACAGTGACGGCATCTGAAGTGAAAATGAAATTATGGCACTGTCAGATTAAGAACAGCTTCATTCACTTTGAAATCCAAAAATAGACCCCAGAAGGCGTACGATGAAGCTCGCAGACAGTCCGATTCACTTGCTTTATTGTCACAATTAATACAACCAAACCAAAGCATTAACGTCCTCAAAATACATTTTCATTTAAAAACTTCTTCAGATGTGGGCTGAAATCTCCTGAATAAGTATTTATATCTGTTTGCAACTGAACTAGAGCCGATCACATAACATTTAATTAACATAATTAATTCTGAACTAAAAACTTCAATACTTCCATAAAACATGAATTATATGCTGAACAGCCTTTTAACAAAATTACTCTGCATTAAAACCATTCAATAAATGTAAGACATGAATAAATAGATACGAACCCTATAAAAACGTATACTATTACAAAATATAAGTTATTCCTACAAGAAAAGAAGAAAAAATGAATTCTAATGATTTGTAGCACCATCTTGTGGTCAACTATAAAATTGCACTTTAAAAGTATAACATTTTGTTATTCAAAAAACACTTTCTAAAACAGTCAACAACATCTCTATTGCTGAAATGACATATAAATAAACAATATAAAACGTTTTATTAAAAAGGACCAAGTATGGGACAATTCCATAAAATCCTGTCTCGATCAATGAAATATTATTCAAAGGTTAAGGGTTTAACTAAATGTGGTTTATAATTTTGCAGCTCTGAGTTTGAGAAGTGGGGCAATCAAAATACAATCATTCAGCCCTGGCCATTTGTTAGCTTGTAAAGTAAAGTTACCTGACACCAGAGCTCTCTGTATTTGATTTTTTCCTCCCATAAGCCACCCCTTTCATCACTTTTCACTCTTTCTAACACAAAAACAAGTAGTGGGCATCTTTACATTCCTGCTTGTGTTTATACAGAACATTGGTTTCTTTTTTGTTTTGCATGTCGTATGTATGCTCATAAATTCTTCTTCTTAATTTACATTCGGTCTTTCCTATGTAAAATGCTTGGCAAACCTCACATTTTGCCAAGTACACTAAGCCATTGTTGTCACAGTTATTAAATTCTTTCCCTTCTATTACCTTTTTCCTACTATCCAAAAAATAGTTTTGGCAATAAAGGAACACTGTGAACAGTGGCCACATTTAAAAAGTTCCTTTTCTTCTTATTTTGTTTCCAGAATCCACCTCATGATTCATTTCTAATGAATATTTCAGGCTGCATAAATTTTTATATACCACTCTCAATTTTTCTTTGGTTATTTTATCCAAAGTCAGTGATGGCAATAAATCTATTCCATTCCTAGTCTAAAATCCTCCTGACCAAAGTAGAACATGCACTGAATTCAATAACTAAAACTCTGTTGAAATTCTCTTCAGATTTACCCTGTCCTAGACTTTCTTCCATACAACCTAAAATAGGTTTGTATTTTATCGATCTTCCTTCTAAGACCTCCTTCTCCACTTGTTTAATTAAACAGTCTGGGTGGTTCCTTATTCTAAGCAGCTGATTTAAAACTTTCATTTCTTCAGTAAAAGCATCATTACTGGATGTCATTCTAGAGGATCTTGTATACTGTTCCCTAACCAAATTTCTTTTTTGGTGCATGGGGTGGGCACTATCAAAATGCAGATAGGAATTTGAGTAGGTACTTTTCCTATATACCTTGAACCCACTGTGGTGGTGCTGCGGTAGCGTTGTCGCCTCACAGTAAGACGCTGTCCGGTTCGATTCTCAGCTAGAGCGTCTTCTGCGTGGAAATATGCATGAATGGGCGTACCTTCGTTGAAGGTTGTGCATCAGGGCTGGTAACTCGGCACGTAAAAAATCAACTACCAATCATTAGCGGACCGGAGTTCCACTGTGGCGACCCCTAACCGGGAAAAGCCGAAAGACAACAACAACAACTTTTCCTATGTACCTTGGAATTAAATTTATTATCTTTCTTTTAAATCTCTACATCCAAGTAATGTACCGTATCCTGTTTTACATTGTATGTGAATTTCAAAACATGTACTGTTGTTTAAAAAAATAAATAAAATCAGGAATCTCCTCTTTAGGTGCCCCACCAAAAATGCAAATGTCATCCAGAAACCTTTTATATAACAGCCATTTTTGGCTGTATATAGAATTTAACACCCGCTTTTCTTCCCATTTTGCTAAAACTAAATTTGCACATGTTGGTGTGTTGTTCAATGAAAATATTCCCCCTTAAAATAATAAAAAAAAAATGTATTTTAAAACTAGGTCCACTAGTTCTAAAATAACTATACATTTGTTGTGTGTTAAAATTTTGTCTTCAAATATTATTTCTTCCAATAATGCTAAACCTTTTTCGTCAGGAATACTAGAGAATAAATCAATTACGTCAATAGTAAGGAAGTTCATATTTTCTTTGTACAAGTCTTGCTTTATAGATCTAAGAAAATCCCAAGAATCCCTTAGGATGTTTTTTGTCATTAACCATGAAGCTTTAAGTTTTGAGTCAACATACTTGGCAAGGGGTAGAGTTTTAGATCCTTCAGCTGACACAATAGGTCTTAAAGGTGGGTCCATCCCATTCTTGTGTGCCCAAATATTGTTGATGTCCTTGGTTTCTCCACCTTTAAGTACCTAAATATTTTGCTGTCGATCAAACCTTCTATCAGTGGTCCCTCCAGTGCCATATCGATCCTTCGATAAGCTATATTAATTTCATTTTTTGAAATACTGGAGTACCTTAAGATTTCATTCATCTTGCCTTCATACACAAAACCACCCCACCCCCTTTGTCTGGTTTCATAATTCTTATATTTATGTCCATTCTCAACTCATTTAAAACAATATTTTCTCTTGTGTCCAAATTTCTTTTGTATCGTACCTTATCAAAGTTATTTCTAATTTCATTTTCAACCAGATTTTCAAAATATTTGTATTTGTGGATGGGGGGGGGGGGTTAAAAACACTTTCTTACCTGCAAACCTGCAACTGGAATGCACAGAATTGCAGTCAGATATAAAACTTAAATAAAAATTTCTGCAAGTGTCTTTATTGGACATAAATATAAGTTGTACCTGCCTAAAGAAAAATATCCATCACTTCACGAACATGCCCTATTCATGACATCTCTGTTGGGGAGTATGTACGTTTGCGAGCAATTTTTTTCTCGTATGAAGTATTCAAAAATAAAACAGAAAATGCACTCTGACAGCTGTTTACGCCCCAGGACCTTTAATAACAGCACAGAACAGTAGAATAACGCTGCTCATTAACAGTATGTTTTCATCCAAGACGTCTTCAGAATAAACCTCTAAGCCACCTACCCCCCATTATATAACACAGATAATTCACATAAATCAATCAATAACTGACAAATTCAATTAACAAAAGTTGATTAACAAACATTAACAAAATTTAAAACAATTCAGTATTGAAGAAAATAACTCCTCTTCATACAACACTTCATCTACTACATTTTCTAAAGATCCCTACGCATTAAAAATCTTTTTAATAAATATATTTAAAAATGTGTAAGTAAATAATTAAATGATTAATTAAAAATGCCTACCATATTCAGTATATATTCATATTCCCTTGGGGAATAATAAAGTGGGGACGTACAAATGTTGGGCTTGTCCCCAATGTTCATTTATATCCAATAAATCAGAAATATACTTTGGAAAAGAAGGGTTTGATAATACCACTTAACATGACAAATAGAAAACTGTGGGAACTATCCACAGAGTGAAATTGTTTGTTTGGACTACTGAAGGACAAAGAATTGTAGGTCTCATCATTCCTGCAAGCTGTGCATCACCACTGATAAGCCTTCTTTCATCTTCAGACCAGCCTCACCAGATAGCAGTGCAACAGCAACAAATGTGGCAACAGCTTCATCCACAGAGTATTCAGCACTTCATTGATGCTACAGAGCGATAAAAAGCAGAGGTCCAATATCCCAGTAGTGGCAACATACCTACTGGAATGGAATTGGAAACGGAATACATCAGCACCTTGGACGACATATGGACATTAAAGACATGATGGAAGACGTGGACATCTTTAAGAAACCAGCAAAATCAAGAGGTATGATCTTGTACAAATGGAAGGGTTCCATACCTTTTAATTAATTTTTTTTTTTTTTTTTTTTTTTTACAAATAAACTAAGATGTTAGAATTAGCATAAGAATTTGAATTTTAGGGCAAATATTAGGCATTTATTACATTTATTCATTGTACAAATGCACCTACAATACAGCCAGGGGGTTGACTTTGGTTGCCTGCGACAGCAAAACAGTTAACTATATGATATATTTTATATGCGGCCCCAAGACCTTTTCTGTTCACTCAATGTGGCCCCGGCAAACAAAAAGGTTGGACACACCTGGCCTAGACCCTTATGTTGACCACCACCGTATGTTGACCAACTTGTTACAGTCCCTTGGGTGGTCAACTTACAGAGGTTCTACTGTACTTCCAAAGGACATCAAGACTGATTTCAAACAGTGTTTACTTCAATCCAAAAGTATCATCGCAACAGATAACGATCCTCAGTTTCAAATTGTTCATATACTGTGCAACCACAGTTCCTTCAGAGCCAATATGTTTCTAATGCATACACCAAAAAGGAATAAGCCCAAAGTCATAAAGGAGTTTCAGGGTACTTTTGCACTTTATTTTCAATACTCTGTACCACACAATCAGACCCATACCCCATTAGCCAAAGGTGTGTTAATATCTCCCTTTCTAAGCTTTGGCATAATGATGTGATGGTCCACCTTATCAGTAGCTTGCATCAACAAGACATCCAGCATCTACCGTCCTTTAAAATATTATTCAAAAAGATGAAACAAGTGCCAGTAAATATGTTTACAGTATACACACTGTTTTTTGCCTGAATATCCCTTAATAAATTCTTCAAGATGGCCTACAACTCCATAGGTTTCTTAAGTCTGGAAATTCATTTGCCTGTAGTATGTTACTGTTAAACTGTCATTTTACAAACTATAAATCTCTGCTCTTTTTCATTCCATAAGACGTTTTCCAGGGCTAAGTAATACTTAAATACAATTCAAACTAAGTGGCAATGTAACCTTCAATTCCTTTATTTCCCTTGCAGTAACCAGAGTGCCACAATAGGCCTTGCCTACCTTTTATTTGACTATCAGTTCAACTAATCTTTGCTCATTTATGAAGACCAAGTTAATCAAATGATACTAAGGTACTATATTCTTGACCAACTGCCCACAGTGTTTATCTAAAAATTCAAAATGCTTTTAGTGTCACCTCATGCTACAGGACTGCCATACCATTCTAAAACCAGTTTTTAGAATGTCACCTGCTTTATCACCCCTGGATTTCACAGCTTATGACCTCTCTTCCTCACAAAAAAACATAGAAAAAATGTACAAAATGATGCACTAAGGTCTACATTCTCATGTTTACTTAATTTTCCGAACATTCTGCTCTTTTTATTTACCACAGCTCTCTTTATCCTCTTCTACCTGTAACACGCAGGTCATGTTGATTTTCTCCCCTAACATAGGTATGAGCACTGTCTTCAAGCTTTCTAAATTGTATTTTAAGATCACCTAGCACCCTTCTGTGCTTCCTCTCAACATCTTCCAAATCCAACCAAAGGAATATCCACTGCATTCAAGTCTGTCTCACTCTATGTTAAGGATGCTCGTCTTACTTGCCTGTCAAGGAACTGAAATACTTGGAAAGGCCTCAACTCTAATCCCATTTTTTTTTTTACAACAGGGTGACAGAAATTAAGCAGTTGCTCATTTTTTTCCTTTACCATTTGAGACCCAAACTGCTGCGTTCTTCCAAAGTACTCTGTATGATTTACCCCTACCTACTTCTCAGATTCTGGCAGGTATATTAAGGTCCCCAGTGATGATTACTTCCTTTGTCTGTATAGTCTTGAGAAGCTCTTCTATCAAAATGTCTTCCCTTCCCTCTGTCCTTGATACACCTTCCTGAAAATTTACCAAAACACTACCTTCACAGCTATCATTTGTAAGTAGCCTTATATTCCAGCACACACACATGTACAACAGAAACTACTATAAAAAATTTGCAGATTTGTTGTTCTGCAGAATCCCAAACTCATGACTGCAAACTTCTACAGCACTGTAACTGGCTATCTGTAAATTTCTACTTAGCTGTCAAATCTACAAGATGTTAAAAACTACACTGCTTCACCCCTGAAAACAAAACTACAAATAAAGCAGCTCAACTACACACTGACAAACAGCCAAGAACATAGCATTACCCTCATTAGATTTTTAAGACCTCCACAGAAGAAACATCCTACTCTATGCTAGGCCCAACTGTTTGGAATCAGTTAACCTGCAGAAGTAATGCAGCTCACACTGTAGTAACCGTTTTCTTGTAAAGATGTACTTTAACAAATGACCACTGGCTAAATGCCTACATTTACTGTACATACCTGTGCACGATGACCTGTATTTATAATTGTAAGCATCATACAGATGCTGCCTCCATCTTGTTAATAAACTATGCACAACACTTGTACATGTTTTATTCTTGGTATAATTTTCTCTCTCTCAAAACCATGAGGCCCAGGTCATGGCTGTAAAAGGTCTGTTCACCACTCCACTTCATCATCATAATCATCTTTCAGCTGTTCCCATTAGGGGTCATCACAGTGGATCATCTGTTTCCATTTCTTCCTGTCCTCTGCATCTTGCTCTGTCACACCAACCACCTACATGTCCTTTCTCACCACATCCATAAAACTCATCTTAGGCCTTCCTCTTTCCCTGTTACCTGGTAGCTTTCATCCTTAGCATCTTTTTCCCCCAATATACTCAGCATCCCTTCTCAGTACATGTCCAAACCAACATAATCTGTCCTCTCTGGCTCTGTCTCCAAACCTTCCAACCTGGGCTGATCCTCTAAAATACTTATTCCTAATCCTGTCCACACTCATCACACCCAGTGCAAATCTTAACATCTTTAACTCTGCCACATCCGGCACTAACTCCTGCCTTTTTGTCAATGCCACTGTCTCCAACCCATATAACATACCTGGTCTCACCACC
Organism: Protopterus annectens; assembly: GCF_019279795.1. Classification (NCBI taxonomy): domain Eukaryota; kingdom Metazoa; phylum Chordata; order Ceratodontiformes; family Protopteridae; genus Protopterus; species Protopterus annectens. Next base: position 1,251,737,767 of record NC_056735.1, on the reverse strand, counting down.
CTCTTGCAGACATTCCCTTCACCCTTACTGGTACTAGTCTGTCACAAATCACTCCTGACACACTTCTCCACCCACTCCATCCTGCCTGCACTCTCTTCTTCACCTCTGAACTATTGATCCCAAGTACTTAAACTCATCCACCTTCGCCACCTCTACTCCTTGCATCCTCACCATTCTTCTATCCCCCCTCTCATTCACACACATATATTCTGGCTTAGTCCTGTTGACCTTGTATTCCTCTTCTATCTAGAGCGGATCTACATCTCTCCAGAGTCTCCTCCACCTGTTCCTTACTCTCAGTACAGATGACAATGTCATCTGCAAACATCATAGTCTACTGGGACTCCTGTCTGATTGCGTCTGTCAACCTGTCCATCACCATTGCAAATAATAAAGGGCTCAGAGCTGATCCTTGATGTAATCCCACCTCCACCTTAAATGCATCCATCATTCCCCCCGCAGACCTCACCGCTGTCACACTACCCTCAGACATATCCTATACCACTCTTACATACTTCTCTGACACTCCCAACTTCCTCATACAATACCACAACTCCTCTCTAGGCACCCTGTCATATGCTTTCTCTAAGTCTACAAAAACACAATGCAACTCTTTCTGACCTTCTCTGTACTTCTCCATCAACACTCACAGAGCAGACACCGCATCTGTAGTTCTCTTTCCCAACATGAATCCATGCTGCTGATCACTAATCATCACGTGCCTTCTTAACCTATCTTCCACTACTCTTTCCCATAACTTCATGCTGTGATTGATCAATTTAATCCCTCTGTAGTTACTACAGCTCTGCACATCACCCTTATTCTTAAAAATCGGTACCAAAACACTTTCTCCATTCCTTAGGCATCCTCTCACTTTCCAAGATTTCATTAAACAATCTGGCTAAAAACTCCATTGCCATTTCACCTAAACAACTCCATGTTTCCACGGGCATGTCATCTGGGCCAACAGCCTTTCCATTCTTCATCCTCTTCATGGCTATCCTTACTTCCTTTTTGCTAATCCACTGCACTTCATGATTCACTATCCCTACATCATCCGACCTTCTCTCCCTCTCATTCTCTTCATTCATCAACCCCTCAAAGTACTCTTTCCATCTGCTCAACACTCTCTCCTCGCTTGTATGTTTCCCTCATTATCCTTTATCACCTTTACCTGCTGCACATCTTTCCTAGCTCAGTCCCTCTGTCTAGCCAATTGGTACAGGTCCTTTTCTCCCTCCTTAGTGTCCAACCTTTCATACAACTCTTCATATGCCTTATCCTTAGCCTTTGCCACCTCTCTCTTTGACATGCACCTCATCTCCTTATACTCCTGTCTACTTTCATCTCTCTGACAATCCCACTTCTTTGCCAACCTCTTTCTCTGTGTACTCTGTTATACTTCCTCATTCCACCACCATGTCTCCTTGTCGTCCTTCCTCTGTCCAGATGTCGTACCAAGCACATTTCTAGCAGTCTCCCTTACTAGCTCTGCTGTAGTTACCCAGCTATTTGGTAACTCTTCACTGCCACCCAGTGCCTGTCTTAACTCTTAACTGAATTCCACCTCACAATTACCCTTTTTCAGTTTCCACCATTTGATCCTTGGTGCTGCCCTCACATTCCTCCTCCTCTTGATCACCGTCATCCTACAAACCACCATCCTATGCTGCCTAACTACACTTTCCCTGGCCACCACTTTACAGTCTCCAATCTCCTTCAAACTGGCCCTCCTACACAGGATATAATCCACCTGTGTGCATCTTCCTCCACTCTTGTATGTCACCCTATGCTCCTCCCTCTTATTAAAATACGTATTCACCACAGCCATGTCCATCCTTTTCGCACCATACCTATCCCATCACTTCCTCATCCCCTCTGTTCCCTTCACCAACATGCCCATTAAAATCTGCTCCAATCACCACTCTCTCACCTTTGGGTACAGTCATCACCACTTCATCCAACTCGCTTCAAAATTTTTTTCTCATTCATCGCACACCCAACTTGTGGAGCATATGCACTAACATTCATCATTACATCACCAATTTCCAGTTTCATAAACATCACTCTATCCGACACTCTTTTCACCTCCAAAACACTCTTAGCATACTGTTCCTTCAGATAACTCCTATGCCATTTCTCCTCCCATCCACACCACGATAAAACAATCTGAACCCACCTCGGATACACCTAGCCTTACTCCCCTTCCATCTGGTCTCTTGCACACACAATATACCAACCATCCTTCTGTCCATCATATCGGCTAGCTCTCTCCCTATACCAGTCATACTGCCAACATTCAAAGTTCCAACCCTCACTACCACAGTCCTAGCCTTTGTCCTCTCTTCCTGCCTTCGGCCATGCCTTCCCCCTCTTCTCCTCCTTCAACCAACAATAGCCCAATTTCTTCCAGTACCCTGTTGGCTAACAGTACTGGTGGCAGTCATTGTTAACCCAGGCCTCGACCGATCTGGTATGTAAATATTTACTGCTGTCCACATGAATGATTTGGCGAAGTTTTATGCCGGATGCCCTTCCTGATGCAACCCTCCCCATTTATCCGGGCTTGGGACTGGCACAAAGAAATGCACTGGCTTGTGCATCCACTTACCTGGTTATAAAATTGAAATAAACAAAAATATTTATCCAAAGAAACAAAGCCCATAAATACTCCTCCAGTTACTGCCTACTCACTCACTCTGATGGCAAGCATATCACTCTTACTACACTTTTCTTCTCTCAGCAATCCTGTCCCAGCAAGCTCCCTCATACTTGAGATGACCTATTCTTCATCAAATTATACAATCAGCTTTCATTCCGGATTCTATTCTTATACTATTAGACTACTCAGATTACACCCTCTCAGTTAATGTCTTCTACACTGATTAGGCATTAACAAAAGTAGTCAGATCTTCTTCAAGGTTTATTCAACCCTTTAAAATGATCAAATTCAGTTACTTGTTAAATACTTTTTCACTTTCTGATGTATGTACACCTTTCATACATCAATAAACATTACCACTTCCCTACCAATCCTAGAAAAAGGATGCATCTTACAGATATACTACTTTCATGACAGGTGTTAGTATTTTGGGGGCCTCCAGCAAATGTCAAGTTGGGGGCTCCATTGGCACTTCCAGTCTGTACTGACACTGCAACCCTCCTAAGCAGCATTTTGGTTCATGCTACAAACTTTTAGGAGAAATACACACAGACTGACCTGTAGCTACAATGTTCTTACAGCAGAACAGGCCTATGTACCACACTATGTTCATCCATCTCACACATACACATTCACAGTTTCTGGCAATTATTTGCAACAATACACTACAGCAACTCTCTGGACAGGTATGGATTTAGGTGAAATTGTGCTCTAGGCCTACAGTTTCAGCCCCCCCACGCCAACTACACACAAACCACCTCCAGTCCTCCCCTGTGTTTCCCCCATCTTGGGCTCCTTATACCCTGCACATCTTTTCCCTTTCTCAAGTTTTTCAAGGAGCCATAACTCTCTATATGCTCTGAAGAACATTTTAAAAGTTGTTTTTCTCTTTTTACAGTCTTTCTTACAAGCAAGACGTACATTGTGTACAAGGCTTAATGTTCAAAAATGACAAAACAGGAGATCACACTAAATTAACAAGCTTCTTCAAGGAAGACGTACATTGTGTACAAGGCTTAATGTTCAAAAATGACAAAACAGGAGATCACACTAAACTAACAAGCCAGGTGCCTGGATACACCCATCTGAGAATACTTCCTACTTCCCTAACCCCCCCCCCCCCCCCCACCAAAAAAAAAAGACAGTCACTGCCCATTAATCCCACTGGTGTTAGACTGGGATGAAAGCAGAGGTATTTCAAGTGACTGCTGATATTCACATGCATAGCATGCCTCCTCATTCCTCAGCCCTACCCATTAAAGGCAGCTATCTGTATATGTGCCTGATGTGAAAATGAAAAAATGACTACAGTAACGTATTCTACCTTGCTGTTCCTAGACAGTAAACTGCCCCTACACAAGCTACAGTAACATTTGTACACCTCGAGTTCTGTGAGAAAAGCAAAAGAAACAATAACCACACTGTCCTCAGCCCAAACACAAGCTGTAATGACCTCATGTGTACACTTCTATGGGTTGACCGTAATGAAAAATAAAACAAGTGATAACCACACAATCCCCCCCACACACACACAAAACCTACAGCAGATTTCTGCACATAAACAGATGAGCAGGGCTGGTTTTAGAAGGGGTGCCGTTGAAAGCAGAGGCCATTATCAGCTTTATTCTAACAGGGCCATCAGAAAATTAATACTTTCTCATTTTTCCCCAACAAGCAACAGCTTTTGTGGGGCTACCACATCAAGGATGATTAAGGGATCCCCATGTAACTTTATACAGTCTTGGCAGTGGGGGCCCCAGACTATTTGAAGATCGAAGTGCCTGAATGTTCTGCGATAAATTTTATACATTACTTTTGAAATAATTACTTGTTAGCCACATTTTTATTGATACCCAGAAGAATAATGTGCGCGCCCAGGCATGACGAGTGTATGCACAAATAAATATCAGTGTAGCAATACACTGTGCAACACTGGTACTGTCACACCAGATCAGTGAATGCTCTTTAGAAGTCTTCAAACAGCAGCAGAGATAAGTCACTTTTATTTATCTTAGTGTGGAGTAATGCATACCTGTCATCATCTCTTATTTCACAGACTATCCTTGTTTTTGCTCATAATTTTGTTCTGTCCTTCATAAAAAGTTTGATTTACTGGTGAATTATTCAAGATTACAGACAGTCAAAATCCAGGCAGCTTTATACTTCTTATTGTCCAAAAAAAGCATGTGAATGCAAAACGTGTTATTCTATTAACTTTTTTATGTGAATTACAGTAATATTTAAAATATGTTCCTGATTTTGAGCCTTTATTCTGCTATTTTGGTATTGTGTTGAATTCTTCAGCAAAGAAATTGAGAGTTATAGTATCTGTTGTTCTTTATAAAACTCCCTGAAAGAAAAAAAAAACATTCCTGAAAATTGTAAGCATCAGCTCTTGTTAAAATCCAAGGTTTGCACCAAGATCAGTCACTCAGGGCTGCTGATGTCTTTAGTGCTTACCTTGCTTATGTCCATTATCAGCGTTATTGTAACATGCTCATATCACAGCCCTGCAGTTAAAGACCATAATCAGGAAATTAATACATTTTTTCTCCTCATTTTCCCCAAACAGTCAAGGATGATTAAGGATGCCCCTTTGCAGTCACAGGCATTGCAGGTACTAAAGCTGGAGTGGAGAGATGTCCACCAGCAGGGTTTAGTTAGGCCAGTGGTACTATGTCAGTGGTAAAATATTTAATGGATTTGTGAAGCCTTCTACTTGAAGAAACGCTCTTGCAACCAGAAATATCTTTGAATTTTAAAGCATATATAAATGCAAGTTATTGTCCACCTGGTTTATTAAGTATACAAGATTGCTGTACTAGCGTCTGTAGTTTGACAGACAGGTTATAAAATATCAAGATAAGATAACTTGCAGTGGTTGGGGGGGGGGCTCCCAGCGACTGCAGGATTCAATGATGCCTAAAGCAGACTATGACTACTTGATTAGAATAGTGCTACTGCACAAAAATCCTACAAGACTTTTGTATCAAGATCTGTATGCTGGTAGACTACAACCTTTACTACAATACAGAGAATGTGTACAGTCTACGACAGAAAAGAAAGTAGGACAAGTTGCCTGAATAAGAAGAAAGGATAAAGACTCAAAATAAGATCCTCAGCGTAAACCATCATCATCAACAAAGAAGCCACACAAGTCCATTTCTGTTGACTAATATGTATGTAGTGTGGCAGAGTGGCTACTTAAGATGTTAAAAATGCTGTTTTGAGGTGTCGTCGCCCTGTAACACTCAGGCCATGCTGATTTTTTTTTCAGTATGAACACTTTCTTCAAACTTTCTAACTTACATTTTAAGATTACCTAGTGCCCTATAAGGGTATATTTTCCTTCTATCTACTCTATTCTCCATGGACAACTTCTTATGCATACACTTACACATATTCTTCTTATCTACCATATAATCTATCTACTCCATTCTACTATCTACTCTATTTTCCTTCTGTCTACTACCTACTCCATTCACTATGGATAACTATTTATGCATATTTTTGCACATTTTCTTATGTATAGTTTTGCATGTATTAAGTATAGTTGCATCTGTATGTTCATGTATTGCCAATACAGTACTGTACAATGATTTTCTCTAAAGATAATTCTCTACGCATATTTTAGCATGTATATTCTTAAGTACATTAGTACTGTGTATGTTGCTGTACTGTCAGTTTTTTGTGCATGGTGCTTTTCTCCCCAGGCCTCTGCTGAAAATGGGCAACTTGCCCAGTCAGACTCTCCCAGTACACAAATGTAAAATAAATAAATCTCTCCACCAATCAGTACCTTCCCCAACCCAGGAACATCTTTAGCTTCTTAGCTGGTTCTTCACTTAAATAATTTTCAGTGATGTCAATGCATGGAAACCATGTATTTTAAAAGTAAGTACCCTTCTTTTCTTCAGTGATGTCAGTGCATGGAAAAATGTGTTACATCAACAGATTTTAATAGCTACATCACTGTGCATCATCACACAGCACATTATCCTAGGATAAAGTGACAACAGGAAAAAGTACAGTTGTGTACACTTACCATAAATGTAGATGTTCGAGTGTATTCACTGTTGCAGTCATTACATTTGGTAATCTGCTGGCAGGTTGCCCTCAGTCGGCCTGAATAGCAAAGTCTTGGGTCCTGCGTCAGTTGCTGTCTTTTCTTCCATGACATCAGGTTGTCAGGGGTACAAAACATGCAGCCGATGCCATTTTAATCAGTTTTTCTTGCCTCAAATGTCAGGTGCCCCCCAAATGGGGAGCAAAATATATACATACAAATATGCATGTAATTTAGAACACAAAAAATATACCTCCAACCAAAAGCAAATACACCAAAAAGGCTTTTGAGCATAGTAAACGAAAGAAGAGGTATAATAAGAGAGAAATAGGGGCTGGCGGGTGGGTAACCAGGACTGCAACAGTGAACACACTCGAACATCTACATTTATGGTAAGTGTACACAACTGTACTATGTTCTTTGTGTTTCACTGTTGCAGTCATTACATTTGGGTAGAATCCCAAAGCTATGGTTGGGAGGATGGAATTATACAGTATTAGGAGCAGCTATAAGGCCCTGCAGGACAGCAGTGGCAAAGCCTGCCCTGGATTTAGAAAAGAGAGGTAAATGGTAATGTTTGGTGAACGTATGAACTGAGCTCCAAGTAGCAGCTTCTAGAATGCCACTGGTAGGAACCCCTCTGAGAAAGGCTGCAGAAGTAGATGCAGCCCTGGTGGAATGGGATCTGATCCCCTTGGGGACAGGTTTACCATGGTCCACGTAGCAGAAACTAATACAATGGCTTATCCATTTTGAAATAGTCTGCTTTGAAATAGCCTTTCCCTCTGCCCCTGCAGCAAATGCCACCAGTAATTGCTCAGATTTTCTTAGAGATTTTGTCCTGTTTAAGTAGAATCTTAGTTGTCTGTGTATATCCAATGAATGCAGAATCTGATCCCCCTTGTTCTGTGGATTTGGGAAAAAAGTTGGCAGATGAATGGTCTGATTAAGAGCCACACCAGATACCACCTTAGGCATAAAGGATGGATTGGTCCTGAGAGCCACCCTGTCCGGGTAAAAGATAATGAAAGGCTCCACAGCCATGAGGGCCTGTAGTTCTGAAATCCTTCTAGCTGAAGTGACTGCTAAAAGAAAAGCTGTCTTCCAAGAGAGAAATTTTATGTCTGCAATAGCAGCTGGCTCAAAAGGAGGTAGGGTGAGTTTTTTCCAGCACAAAATTGAGGTCCCATGCAGGAGTTGGTGCTCTCCTGGGAAGTCTCAATTTTTTGGCCCCTCTGAGGTACTGCTTTAGCAGGGGATGAGAAAAGAGAGAAGGCTCTGTGTTGTAATGAACTGAAATGGCAGAGGCATGGATTTTTATAGAAGAAAAAGATAGGCCCTTATGAAGCATCTCAGTTAAATATTGCAGAATCTGAGGATTATTCCTTGTGCTTGGTTCCAGGCACAGAATTTTTTTCCATTTATCAGCATAAGATTTTCTAGTACTAGGCCTTCTAGCTTCCAAAATGACATCCATTACAGGTTTACTGAGAGATGTGACTGGTGAAATTAGGTGATTAGCCATGCTGCAAGATTCAGAGTTTGGAGCTGAGTGTGCAGAATTTGATAGTTCAGCTGAGACAGTAGATAAGGTGTCTGAGGCAGGTACCACGGAGAAAGGTGTGACATGTTGCGTAGGAGCGGGTACCAGTGTTGGCAAGGCCAGTCTGGAGCCATCAGAATCATTGTCGGTTTTTCCTGTCTGACTTTTAGTGAAACCTTGGAGAGTAGAGGCAGAGGGGGAAAGGCATAGACTGATAGGTTTTTCCAGCTGAAGGACAGAGCATCCACTTTCCAAGCATTTTTGTGATGAATTCTTGTGCAGAATTTGTCCAACTGATAGTTTTGGGAAGAGGCAAAAAGATCTATGTCTGGGCTCCCCCACTTCTGTGTCAACATGCTGAAGATTTGTGGATCCAGTTTCCATTCGTGTGGGTCCATAAGATTTCTGCTTAGTTCGTCTGCCAGAGTATTTTGCTTTCCTGGCAGGAATTGAGCTTGTAGATGTATTTGGTATGCAAAGTTTCTCCAAAAGAAAAATCCTCAGGAGGAGAAACAGAAGGCCTCTTAGCAGAAGGGGGTTGGGAACCCCTGATCAAGGTAATTAAATCCTCAGCCATTTCGATCATTTGTTTTTTAGGCATAGGGGCCTTAACACGTGGCCCATGCATCGGTTTTGTAGACACAGAAGTTGGTTTTGGCCTTGTTTTTGATGATGCCATCGGTTTAATATACAAATCTTTAGCCCTGAAAACACCCTTAGAAGCCGGTGCCTGCTCAGCGGCTCTGGACCCATTTAACAGAGAGACATCCGCGGGTTCAATACTTGAAGTATCTCGCGGCATACCAGATCCGAATGGGTCTCGGTAGAGACCTGCGAATCAAAAGTAGCGGGCATGAGGGGCTGCGAAAGCACCTCACTGAGTACCAGCGAACCGGCGACTGGCTTAGGAGAAGCTTCGTCGTCGGTTTTGGACCTCGACAGCCTGTCTGTCTTTTTCTTTGCGTTTTTTCTGAATTCTGGTAGTCGGTTTACTAACGGACGACATTTCTGGATAGTTAAATCTTGAACCAAAATATTTAGAAGCAAAAATATATCGACGCTTAATAGTGTGTTGGTTAAATTTAGCACAAAACCGACAGCAAGGCACGTTGTGGTCAGGGCCTAGGCAAGGAATACAGTACAAATGAAAATCCTTATGAGGTATTTGCTTCCCACAAGTAATACAATTATTAACTTTTACTCACATGGGTAAGGAGCAAGAAAAAATTTCGCCAACACGGTACTTAGCTTTAGGTTGAAGACTTCGGTTCTGAAACCCGAAAATGAAAATTTCAGGAGTTGGCCGACCAGCACTTGCGAGCTGCTTCTGCTTCAGGCACCGTGCAGCAAGACTGATTAAAATGGTGTCGGCTGCATTTTTTATACCCCTGACAACCTGACGTCATGGAAGAAGAGACGGCAACCGACACAGGACCCAAGACTTTGCTATTCAGGCTGACTGAGGGCAACCTGCCAGCAGATTACCCAAATGTATTGACTGCAACAGTGAAACACGAAGAACATCTACATTTTCTAGGGGCCATGGTTAACAACAGGTTTTACAAAGCTTTTTGTTAAAAAATGGCCCAAAATGTAAGGAAGGTTAAGTGGGAAAATACACTGTGGCACTTGACTCAAAATTTCATAATGTACATACAAACATTGTCAAATCACTTTAATGGTGGTAGTGCATATAAACTACATAGTAAGGTAATAATTTATTTGTCTTTGATGACTGGGAAAAGTCTGACTGGGTAAAAGCCATTTTCAGCTGAGGCCTGGGGAGAAAAGCTCCACATTTTATTTACACATGATGCACATTTACAATTGCAGGGTAAAACATCTGTAAATGAGCTTATTTACATGATTTTAAAATATTTCTTACAATACCACAGCATTTATACACAAAAAAGATTAGAAGTAACACATTAGCTAATTGCTGAATAGAAAAATAAAATACAATAATAGTTAATGTATTTATAGCATGATGTCTCCAAGGGAAAGATCAAATATGTCAGCAACTGAAACAGCCTGTTTCAGATATGGTAAAAGGGGACACACTGCTAAAAAATCTTTCCACTAATAAAAGGAATAGTGTATCTAACAAACATGCAGGTAATGAACAATATGCTGTGCATACAGATAACAGGGATTTCTGTGGCCAAAGAATGTGATTTCTAACTAAAATGTTGACAATGAACATGTGCATATGAATGTGACAGCATAGCCATTTAAGTATCAGAATTAGCATACTACCTTCCTTGTGCCACTAAGTTAACCAAAGGGATGATACTAGTAAGATGAGAAGTGATGTAGCTACAAGACTGTGGACTGTATATATCGCTAGCAAAATGAAGGGTCATGCAGTCCTGAATATACCAACAGAAAAATAAAATGGGGAAAGCCAACAGCATCTTGACACAGGTGAAGTGAAAGGAATATATGTAACAATTCCAACTGATTCCTTTAGTGTGTAGCCTACTAAGCTCACTCGGGTGCTCCCCCCAACCTCCTGGAGACCGCATAGCCATTTCAGCGATCACTGTCCCTTAAGGAAGATTCGCCTGGACAGACACTACACCTACAAACTTGGGCACAACTGATTCCTTCAGTGTGTAGGTGATTATTACGTTTTGTGAAGCTTGAACAGACTAGTTAGTGCCAAACTGCATGATAGCACTTTCCTGTGGCATGCACACCAGCTGGCCATTCCAGCCATACTTTTTAAACCCGGCTCCCTTTCATCTACTTATCGCATCAACTGCTTTTCCTTGAAAATGCCACTAGGTGGCAGTACAGGTTCATAATATCCCACCTATTTCCCCATGTTTCACCCAAACAGCTTTCGAGCTTTGAAAACCTAGTCCTTAGTTTCTTGTTTTACACTACAGCCTCCAATAATAAAGGTTTTATTCCACTTAGTAGCTCCTGATTGCTGCCAACCCCCTAGTTGATACTTACCCAGTTGCTCAGAGTGAAAGTGAGCTACTGTGTCACTGATTGGTTCTGGAAGCTGGGCTTTCCCTATTTTGGTTCTACCCACTCCGCTCGCCCTGCGGGCTCAATCCACTTCCCCACCCTTGCCCCAAATCTCAACCGCCCCCACTACTCCTACATTCATTCTTACCTACTTTCTCCGCCCCTTCCCTCTCAACCAATCCAATAACAACCCCCCCTCCCAGCACCCCAATTAACTATCCTCTCCCCATCCAACCCCATAACTTCCTTTTCTCACAGCTATACCCCTCACTCTCAAACACCCTCTAACTTCCTACTACCTCCTCCATACTTAACTTACTACTATCAACTATGGTTTCACTTCTTTCACAGACCCTTCTCATCCCATGTTTAAGCTTACTGCTCCTAATTCCTCTATTCCATGCTACCTCATATTCCTTTTGCAAACTCCCATCCTCTTTCTTATCCCCCCATCCACTCCTCCTCCCTATCCCAACCCTATCAAGTCTCACTTTCATAATATATCCTCCTCTCTAGTTCACCCAAACCCACTCCACTACTTCAAACTAAAACTTATACCCTCCACACTTAAGTATCGCACACCCATTATTGCACTGCCCACAATACACTAGGAGCAAATCAAAGGTCCTGTTCCCTTCCACCTTTGACTACCTTTCCCTAGCAGGAGATCTTCACCCTAACCCCGGACCTAACACTAGTACCAATCCCACTCCCCCTATCACAACCAGTATTACTAACCACAAATACCTCAAACTACTTACCATAAATGCCCAGAGTTTAAAGAACAGAACAGCCCTCTTCCATGCTTGGCTATACCACACCCTACCAGATATAGTAGCAGTCTCTGAGACATGGCTAAAGCCCAAAATTATTGACTCTGAAATCCTAACCCCTGGTTTTCAGGCTCTCAGATGTGACCGCCTAAACAAAAAAGGAGGAGGAGTAGCCTTAATTTACTCTAGCCTACTCTCCATCACTCCATACCAAAACCCCATTCCTCAGTTCAACAATGCTGAACTAGTCATTGGAATACTCAAAATGAATAACTATAAAAGTATTTGTCTTATGTCCCTCTATATCCCCCTAGGAAACACCACCACCACTCTTGAGGAAATTCTTCTATGTGCCTCAACTAACATTAAGCTCGAGACATGCATATTATGTGACTGGAACAGAATCAATACCAATAATCCCTACATATCTATCAATCTATTTAATTTCACCCGACTAACAAATGGCATTACCAGACCCAATAGAAACAACTCCCCCAGGTTAAACTTTAGACTGGATCCTAGTCTCCCACCCAAATAAGATCTTACACCCCGGTACCCTACCAGACACCATGAGTGACCACTTCCCAGCCTTCATCCATCGTGCAACCCATTCCTCCCCTCACCCACACCAGTATACCCATACTCATAACCTCACAAACTTTAATCCAACAACTTTCTCTAACATCCTCAAACTAAAACTGGGACAATCTACAAACTCTTCCCCTAGATAATGGTGTAGACTTCTTTAATACAACCTTCTTAGACATCCTGAACTCCCAAAAGCCCCACCAAGAACTAAACGAATAAAATCCAACCCTGCCCCCTGGCTATCTAAAGATACTACAATACTTAGGCAACAAAGAGACAAGACCTGTAAACTATATCACCAAAATAACCACCCTGATACCCTTCTTAAATATAAGCAACTCCGCAACCTAGCTAAAAAATATATTATAACAGATAAAAAGTCTTACTACACTAAACTACAGTCTAACCACTCCAAAAACCCTAAACGATTCTGGACCTCCATCAACTCTCTTCTGAACCCAGGAACCAAAAGCAATCCTTGTCCTGACACCAGTAAAACTGACACAGAAATAGCCACCCTATTCAACTCCTTTACCAACTCTACAGCTGAACTCATCCAAGACCTTACCCAATCACATCTCCTCCCCTCTCCTCAAACCCACTTCCCCCACCCCTACCCAACCTTCCATTCCCAACACCCCCCCCCCCATATTTCATCTAAAACCTATCTCCACCCCTTACATATGAAAACTTCTCTCCAAACTTAAGTCAGGCTCCTCCGCCCCTGACAATATCCCCCCACTCTTTTCTAAAACTTGCAGCAGTGGTATCGCCATCCCCATCAGCATTCTCATCAATAGAGCCATACAGGAATCTTATGTCCCCAGACTGTGGCGTGCAGCCTTTATCCTACCCCTCCACAAAGGAGGTAAAAATAATACCATTTCAAACTTCCGTCCAATAGCCATTCTCTCCACAATCTCAAAAATTCTTGAAAAATGCATCTACCTCCAGCTCATACCTTACCTTACCAATAATCACCTCCTCTCCCCTACACAACACTGTTTCCGTCCTGGGCATAGTACAATAACTGCTCTCCTCTCTTTTTTGGACATAGTAAACCATGCCCGTGACTCTGGAGAAATCGTATCCACAGTCCTTCGAGATCTTTCCAAAGCATTCAACACCATTTTCCATACACACCTTCTGAATCATCTTTCTAACCTTAATCTCTCTCAAAACACCATAACCTGGTTCAACAGCTACCTCTCTGATAGATCCCAGGCCAGGAAGTGGCAAACTGGCACCTCAGCCTTCCTACCTACCCCAACCGGTATACTCGGCCCAATGCTCTTTAATGTATTTATTAATGATTTCCATGCTCCCATTCCTAACACTAAAACAGTGCAATACACAGACGACTCAACGTTAGTTTGCTCTGCTCTTAATCTCCCTGAGCTCAAAGCAAGAACTCAATTTGCCTTTTCAACTACAGAGAACCGGATGCTTCAAAACCACCTCTCCCCAAATGCCAATAAATCCAAAATCCTACTTTTCTCTCCCTCAAAAACCCTCCCCCTAGACAAACACTCTCTCAGTATTATCAGCCATACCAACTCCACCACAGAAGTGGTCCCTTTTGCTAAACTGCTTGGGTTTACTATTGATGAGCACCTGAAATTCGATACACATATACAGCTAAACATTAAAAAAACACATCAGAAACTTGGCATGCTACATAGACACTCCCATTTTCTCTCTCCTTCTACTAGACAAACACTTGCTACTACCTACTTACTACCATCACTACTCTATGGTGTACCCCCACTAACCAACCTATCTTCCACCATCTCTTCAAAACTAGAAACCTGTTGCAAAATCTCTAAATCCACAACTAATACTAACTACTCCTCCCACCACTGTATGTCTGTCCACCTGCTAAAGTGGCTAGAACTTCCCAACCACCTTGATTACCTCCAACTCACCACTGCCCACAAATTAATTTTCAAACCAACTTCATGCCCTGCTCTAACAAATATCTTACTATTTTAAACCCCTCAAAGAGCCCCAAGATCTGCCCACCAAAATCTTCTTTCCGTATACAAACCAAAACTGGTCAGCTTCTCCTATCCTCTTCCTTAGCCAAAAAAATGGAACTCTCTCCCATCCTCTATAAGACTCTCTGGAAACTATTAACACTTTAAAACCCAGCTTCATTCCTACCTCTCGAATTGGAAATGTAATTGCACTCCGTCTACCTAACCTAAAACTCTTCTACTTGTATTTCAACATGTACCTCTACTCCATGTTTTTCTCCTAAACATCTGCTTCACTCCAAATCTAACGTCCTCCTAAATAGCTGCCTCTCTCTGAATCTAATGGAATATTACATTAATAATATCACATGAATACCTTATATATGTATATACTGTAAATATTGTACTTCGTTTTCTATCTCCATCCTCTACTCCCAACTGGGTCTCATTTTTCTTTACTACCTACATATAACAGTTGATGTTGTCTAAGTAAGACAACCAATTCTGCCATGTTTGCACTTCACTTTTTCTATTCAACTACCTCTCTAGGAATGCACCAGAAACATGAATGTACGCACAGCTAATAATGTTCTTTCCGGCTTTATTTCTCCCTATTCTACTAAACTTATAATTAGTACAATCCTTCAATTATTAGTTTATAACTATTTACAGCTAGTCGACAATTAACTTTTATAACTATGTAAACATTCTCTATTGGCTCTTCCAACTCAAATGCTGTATAAATTGTTTCCCAATCAACTATGTAAATATGTAATACATTTTTTCCATTTTGCATTTGTACTTTGCTACTTTACATTATATAATTCTACTTTTGTTTATTAGTATGTAATATGGAGCTTTTCTCCCTGGGCCTCCAGTGAAAACTGGCTCCTTAAGCCCAATGGACCTCCCAGTTACCAAACTGGAAATAAATAAAATAAATAAGAACCTGTGCATTATTAGAAACCTGTTACTGAGGCTTACTAAAAAAATGAGTTGTAACAGTGAAATAAGTCAAAGAAAAACAAACTGGCCCTAATCAGCTTAGACAGAGAGCTTTTGATTCTGTAAACTGGAACTACTAGTTTAAAACTTGTGAAGCATTTGCATTTCTGAAATAGTTATTGAACTATTAAAAAAACTGTATAGAGATCCAAAGCATATGTTAAAATTGGATCTTACATTTCTCAAGAATTCACTTTAAACAAAGGTACAAAACAAGGGTGTCCCTTGTCCTCTATTATTTCCATTAGTTATCAAACCCTTAGCTAATAATATAAGCAGCAATGGAAAAATTGATAGATTCTCAATTAATAGAGATGGTTGATCTAAAATATAGCTTTTTGCAGATATTTTACTAACTGTAGGAGATTTAAATTATTCAACAGAAGAAATAAATATGGAAATTGAAAAGTTTCAAGTAGTACTGCTGTTGAAATTTAACAGCAATAAAATTGAATCTTTAGCTTTAAAAAAATTACTAGACAGTAAGTTTAAGAATAAATATTAATATAATTGGGAAGAAAAAGATTAATATGTTTAGGAATACAAATCCCTCCAGATGTAATATTAACAATTTTGAAAAAGTAATTTGAGGTGTTACTTATTAAAAAAATAACACAATTTTTTTTTTACTTTTGAGGATAGGTTAGTGCTTATTAAAATAATTGTATTACCCAATATTTATATATTTGTGTGTGTGTGTGTGTGTGTGTGTGTGTGTGTGTGTATATATATATATATATATATATATATATATATATATATATATATATATATATATATATATACATTATATATAGATAGATTGCATTAAATAGCTTTAATACCTGACAAAGGTTTTTTAAAGAAAATGGGAAAAGTGTTAACTACATTCTTATGGTATCCTAGAAAGTTGAGAATTGCTTCATGTAAGATTATGGAAATATGGTGGTATTAGCTTCCCAAATAGAGAATCTTATTCTGCTGCTGCAAGTTTTAAACTATTATATGGACAGACTCAACCTGCACTAGTTAATGGAAAACTATACAGGAGCAGATTATACTAAATTCTTATACAAGTTCATTAAAGATGATAAATTAGAAATATGTAATAATCCTTTCATTTGGTTAACAAAATTTAGCTTACAAGGAAATTCATTTCAGTCTTTAGACTCTGCATATATGAAATCAATTCTTAAAACAGTTGAGATATGTTTTTAAAACTCCATTAATTTCAAAATGGAAAAGTTTGTTTTCCTATTGCAGACTTCTAGATTTAAGGAAACTCAGAACAATGTTAAAATGAATTTACTAAAAAGAGTGGGTTAAGTACTATGGTCTGAATTTTTTGAAAAAGGAAAAGCTAAGTCCACACAATATTTAATGAAAGAATAGAAGTTGGATGAATTTGCTAACCAGTTATTATCCATAAGTAAGAAATTAAATGAAACTGTGAATAAAATGAGTGAAGAGGAACAGAACATTATTCCCCCATTATATGACTATAGGAATGCTATTACTGAAGGTTGACTGACATGCAAAGGATGCTTATCCAAGCTATACAATGTTTTACTACTACTACTAATTTTGATGCAAAATTCTGGAACTTTTTAGAAAGTGATGGATTGAGCGACTCAACAGATAATAAGAATAAAGCTTTGATACTTAAATCAGTTAGTCAAACATGCTGGAAAGTTTTATGAGGAAATATGTACATAAAATCTCTCAGCTTAGTAAAATGACTTATTCAGTTTGCTGTAGATGTAAAGATACAAAAGCTGACTGAACACGTTTATGGATTGTGAAAAATTACATGTATATTGGGAAGAGATAAGTACATTTTTAAAGGGTTATGGTCTGACAACTGTTCTTTAACAAGATCAGTAATACTAATGCATGTTCCACTTCCTGTAACTATAAAAGCCAAAGAGCAAAAAACTCTTTTAGGCTCTCTTGGCAGTTGCCAGACAATTATTACAAAAAATGGAAACTGAATTTAGTTACTACTTTCAAAGAACTTTTAAATTTAACAAAAAATACTATGTAAAACTGAAAAAGAAGTGATCAGAATAAGATCTATAAATCATAGCAAGACCTTTAGTTGTTGGGATAACCTTGCAATGTTGCTGTTGAAATACCAAGATTCTTAATGTGTTAATTGTACAAGATTACCTTGATGATTCAATGTATTCCTATCATTGTATAACAATGTGAAGTTGAATGTCTTCCTTTCTGTAAATACATTGTAAATATGTTAAATTAATAAAAATTGTCTTTAAAAATGAAAGGGAAGACCCCTTATTGCATGATATGGAACCTTGTCAGAAGACTCCAATCACTGAAGTAATAAAATATATGTGAGGAAACATTGGGAGAGATCAACAGTGAAACGCAGAGAGAAGAAAGGAAACCTAAACAGTCCTAGGTTCCCCCTGTAATGTCAAAAGGGGCCCAAGTCAAAAACATGACTCATGACAGCAGGTACTTAAAAGACAGAAGTCACTGGGGTAAAAGTAAAGGAATAACCAAAAGCAGAAGAAAGTCATCTGCACGAGATGAAATTTGTGGGAGGATGATTAGAACCCCCACCACCTACATTTGTATTTGTTGATGAAACTTTACAACATTGTAAAGGTGTTTTTAATTTGGTAGCTTTGCAAATACACAATGAGGATTTTAGGAAAGCACAGTGGAGGATGAAATGCTAATCAGGGCCAGAAAAAATATAATCAAAACAGAAAGACAAACAGGTGAGAAGATTGGGTGTATCCCATACCTATACTTTGAGTTAGGAAACAACTTGCTATACAACAACAATAAACAAAAAGAAAATACTACAACGGATGGCTATAAAACCTTTTTAAAACACGTATGATTAAAAAAGCACCTAACTACATTTTGGGGATGAAAACAAAATCAAAGAAAGAATTTCAGCTAGATTTCACTGGCATGCTCTAATGTAAACATTTTGAGAACTTCCATGTAGCTTGTCCAGACTGTCCAAACACTGCATCACATACTGGGTCAGTTAAGGTCAGGGTAATCCATCAGCTTTGCCAGTGTTTAACGAAACAGTTAATGTTAGCGTACCACACACAAATTGCTGGGTTAGTGGAGCTCTTCTGAAGGCCACAAAGAAATGCAGTAAAAGCCAAGATCAGTTACTTCCCAACCTCCTTTTTTACAAGAAGAGAAGCGTCTCACATTTCAACAGGATTTAAATCTCTGAGGCTTGTGAAGTACAGCACATGTGACTTGGGAGAAAGGGAAAATCCATTTAAAAGTGAAACAGCACACTTTACAAACTCACAAGACAAGTTAAAACCTGGTATGCAAATAGATAAGGAACATGGGTAAAGGAGATGCAAAAGAGGATGATGTATAGTAACAATGTCTGTTTCAGGGAGCTCAGAACAGGGTATAAAGTATTACTATTAATTTCCTCTGCTGAAAATGAGTTCTTAGCAGGATGGCACGGACCCTTTAAGGTAACGAAACTAAATGAAGTGAACTACAAAAGACAACCTGGAAAGAGAAGACCATAGCAGATCTATCCCATCAATGATAACATTTTTGGGGGGGGGGGGTTAAGCTTCCGTAGAGCTTCCGTAGTCAGATTTGAAGCTAACATAGATATCAGTAGCATGGTACCAAGAAATTCTATCCCTGTAGTTCAAAATTGAGGCGTCACTGGCTAAAGCCCATTAGGAAGAAATGCTAGTCATGTACTTATCATAACATTGGTTCCTGATTATCCATTTCTTTGTACTTCAAGGATGGAACTGATCATCTCCAGGCACCAATATGGCAAGCAGAGCTACTTCACAGAGCTTGAACTCCTACCTTGTCTCCCACAATGCATTATGTTTTCCTCACTTTACCTCAGATAGAATTTGCCTAACTACTAAGAATCTAATGCCATATGAAAGGTTATATCAATCAGACCTCAGAAGACCAGTAAGGCTTGTCATTGGCAGATAAGGTGAAAATTTGGAGGGGATGGAGGGAGGGTTTATTGAAGAGGACAGACCTGGTTAGTCAAGATCCATCACTACAATACGTACATAACTATCACATCTTAGATTATTTAAACATTAACTGTTGTGGTAAATGCAACTTGCACAACTGCACTATGTTCATTATTCCCACTGCTGCAGTAACCTTTAGGCTACTTGGGTTCATTACCAAAGCTATCCAACCAGGGAAGAGTTAAAAATGCATCCAGAACACCTGGAGAGTGGTCCCAACAAAGTCCAAAAAGAAAAAGAATCCAGTTTGTAATGTCTTGCAAATGTACGTACAGAGGACTATGTAGCTGCTTCTAAAATACTTCAATGACATATTGCAAAAGGGTGAACTCGAAGAAAACAAGTCTCTAGCAAAATGAGCTTTTACACTGCCAGGAACTGGTTTACCATGGTGGGAGAAACACAAAGGACACCCATCTGAAAAAAATAGCCTGTTTTGACACGGGTTGTCCTATCTTTGTACCAAAACAAGAAACAAAGGGCTGATTAGCTTTATTAAAATTATTTAATTCCATCAAGATAGGACATAAGCTGCTTATGCATGTCCTAAGTATGTAGAATCCCCTCTCCTGGTTCTGACTATCCAGATAGAACAATGGAAGATTGATGGGTTGATTCAAACTAAACTCTGAAACAACCTCGGGTATGAATGACGGATTTGTCCTTGATGAGACCCTTTCTCTATGAAGAACAAACTCCAGGCTCACCCACCATGAGAGCTTACAGCTCAGATACTCTTCTTGCAGATGTCAGAGCAATGAAAACAGTTTTCCAAGTAACAAAATTTAACTCTGCATGATGAACAGGTTCAAATAGAGACATGGTTAACATTTCCAGCACAAAGTTAAGATCCCAGTAAGGAGCAACTTGTTTAAGAGGAGGTCCCAAGTAGAAAACACCCTTAAGAAACCATTTTATTAAACACACAGAAGAAAGTGTGGGATCTTCAGGTTTCGTGCCCACTGAGTGGCACAGAGCTACAGTTATCCCACTCCACAAGGGGGGATCCACCTTGGATCCCGGAAACTACCGTCCCATCAGTCTGACAAGCCTTATCTGCAAGGCCATGGAGCGTATTATCATGGAACTTATAAACAAAGACATTGGCAACCTTCAAACACTGGACCCCACCCAGTTTGGGTTCATGAAGGGCCGATCTTGTCTCCTGAACCTGACTGACTTCTTCAAATCAATCTCCAGAGCCATGGACAAGGGTAAGGTGGTCCACACAGCCTATCTAGACCTTGACAAGGCCTTTGACACCATCCCCCACTCTGGAATTATAGATAAACGTAATAAGCTGGGCATTAATCCCTACGTCACCCAATGGGTTGCTAACTGGCTTACTGATAGAACCCACACTGTAAAAGTAGCAGACTCCAAATCCAGCTCCAGACAAGTGACAAGTGGAATACCTCAGGGTTCAGTCCTGGGACCGCTCTTGTTTGGCCAACACTAAGGGACTCTGGCTAACAAAGTTTGCAGATGACTGCAAACTGGGAGCCATTACTGAATCCCCAAATGATGTGGACACTCTACAAAAGGGCCTTACAAAAACAGATGCTTGGTGCCAGAGCCATGGGCTTAAGCTCAATGCCAAGAAATGTACAGTTATCCCCTTTGGGGAAAAAACGTATCCGTGAATTACCATATAGGTGGCAGTACACTAAACACCAAAAGTGTGATAAGAGACTTGGGGACACAGGTGGACAGTGGTCTCACCTTCGATAACCACATCGCCACAACAGTCAGGAAATCCTTCCATGTGGCACACCTCATCACTAAGGGCTTTTCATCCAGAAAAAAGGAGGTCATTGTCCCACTGTACTCATCCCTCATTAGACCCATTATAGAATACAACACCCCATTTCGTATGTACCTCTCAAGACATCTGCAACAACTGGAAAGGCCGCAGAAATACCTCACTAAAAGAATCACAGGCCTAAAGCAGATGCCCTATGCTGACCGCCTTAAAAAATTCCAGCTATACTCTGTCACATATCGTCTACTCAGAGGCGATCTCTGCTTAACATACAAGGCCATGTCAAACCCCAAGCTGTTGGACATGCTACACTTAAAGAAATCCCAATCCCTCAGAGCCACACGCTCCAGGGATCTAAACCTTGTCAACACAATAAACAAAACATGCTGGAGGGATAGGTTCCTGACTCAGAGACTCCCCAGACTCTGGAATAGATTGCCATACATATCAAGCAGAGTGCCTCTTTGGCCCTCTTCAAAAGGAACCTTGACGATTGTATGGGAGAAAGGAAATTCACCCCGGGGATCACGTCAGTCACCCTGCTAGACAGGGGTCCAGGGAAGTAAATAGTGTGGGAAGAAATAGCCAGGGAATTGTTATGGCTAGGCTTGTATAGGCCCTAGGGCTGATAGCCTAGTACCAAACTATGAACCTATGAACCTAGGGCAGACATGCTGAACTGGCCATTACATATAACTTGACAGAGGAGTAATAGAGGCCAGTGCACAGCACCTCACAAATATCCGAGTACCAGTGGTACATAATTCCTGCTAGAGCCCTGGTAAGTGGCTAGAAATCAACTAGAAAATCTTTTCCACTTGCCAATACAATATTTCCTATTAGCAGGTTTTCTTGCCTCCTTTAGTAACTGCTGCATGTCCTTTGGAAAGACATGCCTAAAGGAATTAGAATTAAATCATCCATGCAGTCAGTTGAAAATGTTTGAGGTAAATGTGCATCAAATTCTCCCGTCTTATGTGAGCAGGTTCAGTTTGTGAGGAAGCTTGTGGAAATTGCCCTTGGTCAATTCTATAACAAGGGGGAACCAATGCTGGCTGGGACAAAAAGGGAGTCACCAAAATGATCTTTCAGGAGTCCTTCTAAATCTTCAGAATTACACTGGATATCAGTGGAAAGGCAAAAAGGAACATCACCAGACCATTGGAAAGAAAAAGTATCCGTTACAGATTAGCTTGGAGGTAGAGGAGAAAAGGGGAGACCTGGATTTGCTTATTTCTTTAGTCTCCAGCAATGATTTTTTTTCTTTTTTTTTTTTTTTACATACCCCAACACTGGAATTTGAAAATCTATATGATGCAAACAGTGGATTCATGTGTTTTTTTTAGAAACCACTGAATTTTTCTCATGTGTAATCTGGCAAAAGGAGTGAGAACCATAGAGACCATGAACCACAGGATTATGAGATGCTCTCTGGATGCAGGCTGAGACCAATTTCAGAAGCTCATGCAAGTTTCCAGATAAAAACTTTCCTTTTCCTATGTCAAAAATGCTTCTTGCTGCAAAGTGTCTACAAGACCGAATAGAAAGACAATCCTGTGTGATGGGGCCAAGGAGGATTTCTGAATATTTGTCTGGAACTCCCAATTTGTTAGAAGAGATGAAACACATGCTAATGAGTACTGACATCTGAAAAAAAGACTGAAAAGATGAGCAAGTCATCTAAATAAGGCAATTTGTGAATGACATTCGGTCTGTAGATACATACTCTGTAGACACACTAGGAGCTGTAGAAACCCCAAAGGTGAATGCACAAAATGAAGCCTTTAGCTATGGGAATGGGATAATATCCAAAAGTTATGTGCTCACCATAATGATGCAACTGTGTTGTCCATTTTTATTCTTCCTCAGCTGATGGGTCTCGGATCCGAATTCACTTCTTCCAGACTCTGATGCAACTCTTGAGCTCCTTCCTTTACCCATAATGCCACACTAACCCAATATAGCTCAGATTGAGTTTGCTGCCCCAATAATCCACGGTTGATACCATAAGGAATTTAAAAAGCAGAGATGACAGACATAGAACTGGAGCTCAAACAAGGAACAACAGTTCCAAAAGAATTATCCCTTAGGTCTCTCCAAAAGTAAAGGGAAGGGGGATAGGAGAGCGGGAAGTTGAAGAATGAAAATGGACACCACAGATAGATGCACTGTTATGGTAAGTACATACCTTTTGTATCTGATGATGTCATTTTCATTCATTCCTCAACGGATAGGACATAGTCACCAGATGGATAAATCCTTGGGTGGTCCTCATGGAAGGATATTTCAGAGTACTACGGAGCCAAAAGCAGCTCTGTTCCTAAAGACCAAATTCAACTTGTAATGAGCAAACTATAGGCTTGGACCAAGTGACAGTGGCACAAATGTCATCCATTGATGTTCTTGACCAAAAAGCTGAAGAGGCAGTCCATAGACTTTGTGGAATGTGCTCTAGGGGGCTTAGGCAAAGACAAACCACTTTGGCTATAGACGGAGGAAAGGAGGATATGTAATCAGTTAACCATTTGGCTAAGGTTACTTTATAAACTGCCATACCCAATCTGTTCAGAGAAAAGGATACAAACAAGTGGTCAATTTTCCTGAAATCCTTGGTCTGATGGTGATAGAATCAGCCTGGGCACATCCAAAAGATGGAGAACGTATTCTCCCTTATTAGAAAAATTTGGAAAGAAAAGGTACAGTTGTGTACCTACCATAAATGTAGATGTTCGAGTGCATTCACTGTTGCAGTCATTACACTTGGGTTATCCTGCTGGCAGGCTACCCGCAGTCAGCCTGAATTCCAAAGTCCTGGTCCGGCGTCGGTTGCTGTCGCCTCTTCCCTGACGTCAGTGCGTCAGGGGTATATAAGATGCAGCAGACGCCATTTTCTTCAGTTTTTCTTGCCCCAGATGTCAGGTACCCCCAAAAGGGTAGGCTAAAAACATTGCTTATAAAAAGCATGCACTAAAATTAGAAGTTATGTACCTACCATAACGTTCCATGTTAGTTGTCTTCTCTCGCCTTCTTTCTTGCTGGATGGGTTCGGAGCCGATCCTCGGCTCCGACTCGGCACTTGCTTAGCTTGAGAACTCCTTTTACCAGCTCGAGGCAACCCTATATCCCATGATGCAAGGCGGGACTACCTCATATCTCGTTTGGTAGCTAAAATACCCTGCTAAGGATTAACCTAGTAGAACTAGGAAAACAAGTTCATAACAAAGGACTCTTCTAATGAAGACTCAGGAGGGAACAACCTGAGAAGAGGAAACTCTTCAAGATCTGTCCAGGCCAGGGGGAAGGAGGGAGGGACGCAAGAAAGAAGGCGAGAGAAGACAACTAACATGGAACGTTATGGTAGGTACATAACTTCTAAATGTTAAGTTGTCAATCTCGCCTTCATTCTTGCTGGATGGGACCGCGTCCCTAGCACCTGTATCCCGGGTGGCTCAATGGAACAGACTCTTGAGAACTGTGGAACCAAAACTGGCCCTGTCCCTAGAGGCCAAATCTAATTTGTAATGAGAGACAAAGGTATGAGGAGTGGCCCAAGTAGCTGCTGCACAAATGGTATCAATGGGTAGTCTATCCTGAAAGGCTGGAGAAGTGGATAGACTCCTGGTTGAGTGTGCTTTCGGTTTAGAAGGTAGTTGCTTGCCTCTGAGCGAATACACGTAAGAAATGGTGGAAGACAACCATCTGGATAAGGTCACTTTTGATACTGGGAGACCTTTCCTGTTTTCTGCATAGGAGACAAATAATTGGTCTGATTTCCTGAATTGTTTAGTTCTATGCAAATAGTACCTGAGCTGACGATGGACATCCAAAAAATGAAGCTTTTGTTCAGCTCTGTCAGAATAATTAGGAAAAAAGACTGATAGATCGATAGATTGATTAATATTAGTTTGAGAAACAACTTTGGGGAGAAAGGACAGATTTGTTCTCAAGGATACCCTGTCCTTGTGAAAAACCAAGTAAGGGGAACGGATGCAGAGAGCTTGAATCTCGGAAACCCTTCTTGCTGAAGTGACAGCCAGTAAAAATATAGTTTTCCAGGTCAATAACTTCAAGGAACATGAAGCAGATGGTTCGAAGGGTGGTAAAATCAAGGATGCTAACATTAAATTCAGATCCCATTGTGGAGGAGGATGTTTTATTGGTAGCTTCAGGAGAAAAACTCCTCTCAGAAAGGCTTTGCATAGTCTATGTGACAATGTTATGATCTTGCAAGCCAACATGATACTTGGAAATAGCTGCCAGTTGAACTTTTACTGTAGATGAAGAAGATCCTGACTGAAAAACTTCAGCCAGGAAATCTAAAACAGAATGCACTGGAGCAGTAAAGGGATCAATATTTCTGGAGTTTGCCCAAAGGGAAAAACATCGCCACTTGCTAGCATAAACGGTTCTAGTGGACAACTTCAAAGAAGCTACTAAGATATCTCTGACAGGATCAGAGATCATAGGAAGCCTGGCTAGGGAAGGAAGTGGAGCAACCAAGCAGTGAGGTTGAGAGAATGAATGGCCCGGTGCTGTTGACCCGACTGGTGGATCAAAAGATCCGGAACTGGGTCCAGATGCCAAGGCTGCACCAGGAGGTGACGATGCAGAGATGGAAACCAAATTTGTCGAGGCCAGTAAGGGGCAATGAGAATCAACTTGGCCCTCAAAACGGTGGCTTTCTGAATGACTTGTGGAATCAAGGGAAAAGGAGGAAAAGCGTACAGAAGTCCCCGGGGCCAATCCTGGGTTAGAGAGTCTCTCAGGGGTTGGCCTGGTAGGGGAAAGAGGGTGAAGAAGTCGGGCACTTGTTGTTTTGGGGTGTAGCAAAAAGATCGCAACAAGGTGTGCCCCACTTCAGAAAAATCTGGTCCACTATAGATTGATTGAGAGACCACTCGTGAGGCATGAGAATGGCTCTGCTCAGCCTGTCCGCCAAGAGGTTGGACCTGCCGGGGATGTGCGTTGCTATCAGAAACCGATGAGAGGAGATTGCCCACTGCCAAAGTCTGAGAGCTTCTCGACACAACGGATAGGACCTGGTCCCGCCCTGCTTGTTGATGTACCAGACCACGGACATGTTGTCCGTTTGCACTGCAATAGTCCCTTGGGGAAGAAAGTCGTTGAGGGCTTGCAACGTTAAAAGCACCGCTCTCATCTCCAGGACATTTATGTGCAGATGGTATTCTATGGGTTGCCACGTCCCGTGGACCATCCTGCCCTGATAATGCCTCCCCCACCCGATCAGAGAGGCATCCGTAGTGACTGTGGCAACCGGAGGAGGGGGAACAAATGGTCGGCCCTGATGAAGAAGAGGGGAAGATATCCACCAGTTCAGATGAGTCCTGCGATTGTGTGACTAAGATTTCGTGTCTCATCGGAAGACTGTGGAGCGACCACTGAGTGAATAACATCCACTGCAGAAGACGCATGTAGGCGAGCCAGTGGTAGAAGAACAATGGCCGCAGCCATAAGACCTAGAACTTTTAGTATCAATCTGGCTTTGACTTTGCTGCTCTGCAATAAAATCCGAACGTATTTTTGAATGTCCAGAATTCTCTGATCTGTTAGTCTAGCTAACAACTTGACGGTGTTTAATTCTGCGCCTATAAAGGTGATAGATTGGCAAGGCATGAGAGAAGATTTTTCAAAATTCACTGAAATTCCCAAACTTTTGCAAAGCTGCAGAGTGTAGTCTCTGCTCTGAAGAAGCTGATGCTTGGTGGTGGCGGAGAGGAGCCAGTCGTCCAAATAAGGAAACACCTGGAATCCTTGACGTCTCAGATGAGCTGTGACCACTGCCATGCATTTGGTAAACACTCTGGGGGCTGAAGTGAGGCCAAAGGGCAGGGCTCTGAATTGATAATGACTGGTCCCTAGCGGCGGAGAAACCTCCTGGAGCGCCTGTGTATCTTTATGTGATAGTCAGCGTCCTGAAGGTCTATCGAGCACATCCAGTTGTCCTTGCCCAGAAAGGGCAGAATGGACTGAAGCGTGACCATCCGGAATCTTGCCTTCTTGACAAATCTGTTTAGATTGCTCAGGTCTAATATTGGTCTCCAATCTCCCGTCCTTTTGGGGACCAAAAGAATCTCGAGTAGGCGCGGATCCTACTTGGTCTGCTGGAACAGTCTGGGCGGCTCTTTTTCTAGGAGCTTTGAAACCTCCTGTTCTGCCAAATCCCTTTGACGGGTGAGATGTCTGGAAGGGATTGGTGAGTCGGATACCTTTCGAAGGGGATTTTGTAACCCTCGGATATGATCAACTGTACCCACAAATCTTGTGAAAGGGCATGAGGCTACTGGGTACAGCAAAGTCCTTCCCCCGACTGCCTCCAAGGGTGGACAGTCGGGCAACACCTCAGGGGTGCTGAAAGGGCTTCTCAGGAAGAGACTCCCTGTTGCCCTGGTTCTGAGGACCCCCTCTGCCTCTAGGGCGTTTATTGTTACCCCTCTGCCTCTGGGGGTAAACTGACCACGTGTGTCCAGCGCAGCTCCTTGGGCTTTACGGAACCACATCTTCCCTCCCTTCTGACCCTTGGGATAGGGTCTAGAAGGGGTGGAAAAATGGACTCCAATGGCAGAAAGAGTTTTGCCGTCCTGCTCACACCTGGTCAAGGTTTCCTTCACCTGAGGTCCGAACAAAGCCGAACCGTCAAAGGGGGTATTGGTGAAGGACGCCTTAAAGGGGTCCGCAAAATTACAAAGCCACATCCAGGCTTGACGTCTAAGAGACACTCCTGTGCCTGCGGCTCTGCTCGCTCCATCAGCTGCATAGGATATGAGCCGCATGGAGGAGTTGGTTAAGGAATTCAAGATTGCTAGCTGTGAGGCAATCTTTTCTTGAGCCCCAGCAGCAGAAGGATCCTGGACCACTTCACCTAGTTCCTTGAGAATATCTCTTTGAAGCCTGGTGAAGTGACAAAGGTAGTTCAGCGAACGCATAGCAAAGGTCGCTGAAGAAAACATCTGCTTTCCATACCTGTCCATGGTCCTAGAATCTTTGTTAGGAGGATGGACAGGTACTGAAGGATCCGCAAGTTCCTTCTTGGTGGCCGCCGCCACCACCACAGCATCCACAGAGACACCCTTAGAAAGAAATTGCTTGTCTGTAGGGGCCGTAATAAATTTGGATGGTCTCCTGGGGACAGGTTCCACAGAATCTGGAGCTGCCCACGCCTTCCGAGCCACTACCTGCATAAGTGGGTCGAAAGGCGGAGACACTCAGGAGGTGGAGGGTCGGGATCCAAAAGCCTCCAGGTATACAGACTCATCCTCGGAGGGGTCAATGGAGGGCCAATTCCCCCTCTGTTTGAGGAGCTC
>NC_056735.1:1251382184-1251404684 GCF_019279795.1 Protopterus annectens | reverse complement strand
GACCATAGGCTAACAACCTCTTAACTTACACCCAACATGGTTTCCAACCTAAGCATAGCACAACTGCCCTTGTTAATTTCACTACCACTGTTAACCTATTCAAAAATAGTGGACAACAAGCATGCTCTATATTTCCAGATATGTCCAAAGCATTTGGCATCTTGTCTCCCCACTTCTCTCCTCCTATCCTCCATTTACAATACTTATACTCACATGCTTTCCTAAACATTGACAGAATAACATGTTCTATAAAATATAGTTACCTACTTTTTATTGTGCAATTGCTTTTTTTTTACACAACAGTCCCACACTAATATGGCCAGTTTTTATTTCTTCAGATCTATGTTGCGATGGATTCCACACGTACTATGCCTAAGTAATTGTATAATTGTATTCTTTTATTCTAATTTCTCTATGTGGAGCTTCTTTCCCCAGGCCTCTGCTGAAAAAGGGCCTTTTTGGCTCAGTCAGACACCCCCGGTTAACAAATGTAAAATAAAATAAAATAAAATAATGCTTTTTGATATTGTATTGTACCTTGCTATATAATGCTGTTATTTCTAACTTCTACTTGGAGCTTTTCTTCCTGGGCCTCTGCTGAAAATGGGCTACTAGCCCAGTCGGACCTCCCTGGTAAACAAATGTCAAATAAATAAATACACAGCAAAAAGGAAAGTTATGAGAGAGGGAGAAAGACATTGAGAAAGGTTCAGTACTACAGTAGTTTAAGCAAAATCCATGCACAAAAGCTTTTACTTTGAATACAAACTACAGCTTATACCCACAAATACTTTAGATAGAGCAGCATAAAGGCAATTTAATATCAATTGGAGAATAGCTTTAAAGCATTCCAGATGCAGATTAGTCTTTCATCAGTTTCACAAGAAATGTCATCTTACCTTCATTTATAGACCAGGAGATTTAAGATACACCTCTGCTGCATAAAATGTACTGAAGAGGCGATATTCACTGCATTGTAACAATTTGAAATACTACTGCAAGCATGTCTGTAACTCCAACAGCAGCAATGTAATCCTTAATTTACCACCATTGTAAGCAGGTATGTTCAAGTAACTTCACAACAGCAATGCAGTCCTTAAGCATCAGTATATACATAGCCGGCGTTAGGCACCCGCGGAAAGCCCCTGATAATCTGCCCGTGAAAGGGGGCCCCCATGCAGCAGCCGCGAGTTTTTCCTTCTCCATCATTCATTCCTCCTTCCTCTGCACTTTGGAGATGTCCGCACGGCTACGAGCGTGCCTAATAGGCAGAAAAGTCCCAGAATTGCTCCATTTAAAAAAAAAAAAAAGACAACTTACTTCCTTGTCTGCTGCAGCCAATCGGGTCCCTTGCTTCACTGAAGTGGACCTGATTGAGGGCAGCTTACAGACAGGTTTAAAAAAAAAAAAAAAAATGGAAAAAAGTCTGCGATCTCGCAATGACATCATGTAGCCGGGCTCATGCCAAAATGCCAAATCACTGTTACATATGACTTTAAGATGTCTGCTCAAGACCAGTGCAAGCCTTCCATGGCATGAGAAATTATAATTGCTGAAAATCACTTGTTCCGAGTACTGATTACATCAACAATTCATTAAGTATTCAGGAAACATAAAATAATTTTTACAGGAAATTGTATGTCTGGCACTAATTCCAGAACAATAGACTGCTTAATTAGGAAACTGCTGTGTCAGTATTCAACTTATTTTGGAGATGTACTCTAAGAAGCCAAGACTGTGTGTGTGTGGGGGTGTGGGTGTGTGTGGGGGGGGTGTGGGTGTGTGTGGGTGTGTGTGTGTGTGTGTGTGGGTGTGTGTGTGGGGTGTGCCTGTACGTGGGGGTGTGTGCGTGTGTGTGGGGGGGTGTGCGTGTGTGTGTGTGTGTGTGTGTGTGTGTGTGTGTGTGTGTGTGTGTGAGGGAAACAGACACAGAGAGAATGTATGCCAAGTAACTTAAATCAGGTAATCACAACCCAACTGTTTAAACATCGTTCACTTCTACTGTCAGAGGAGTAGTCAAGAGTTTTTGAAATGTTCATCAACTTCCAAAATGTAGTTCATTCCCCATGTATGACCTCACAAAATGTAGTTCCTTCCCAAAGTATGACCTCCCAATCTCAGAAGGTAAAGGATTATTATAAAAAAAAAACAAACACAACCAGATATTATAAAAAACAATCTCTGTACATACATTTAAAATCACATGACAAACGACGATAAATGTGCAAATTTAAATAATAAATGCATTCTAGCACACTTCATTTCCATAAATAAATAATTATTTTTAAAAAGTGTGCACAGTGGTGTGTACATGGTTGGTTACTCCAGTGAATATTGTCACAGATTAACTTTTAAATATTTTAAACGCACAGTAGACAATCATTACCATTGCCCTTCTATGTTTAAAAGACAGGTAAAGAGGCATTTAGTTAGACTCCTGCACGAATAAACAGCTTCACAGGTTTGTAAATTATGTGCTTAATGCTGTTTTCTGGAAAATGAGTATAATCCAATATCAAGTATCATTCCTTCAGATGTAGGCAGTTTTCCAGGATATTGGAAATTCATTGCTTAGACAGAGGTTACAGTTGGTGGTACATACAATGCAGAATGATGTAACTGCATTCTGCTGTAGTACTGCAATAAGCTTGGGAATCTTTCTTTGGGAAATTAGAAAAATAATCGTGTGAAACTCTTCCTTTTCCTGATAATGTACTGTGCAATTGCAGCACCATACAAATACACACACAGCATGATGTACAGGAAAAGCTGTTTAACAGTATTTTAATACACTAAGGCCCCATGTTCAGTGATTTACTACTATGGAATCTATTCACTCCACCCACATTACCAATTGTATATAAGCATTAGTTTTTGGTCTGATACAGCAGCATTCAAACAGCCACAAGGAATGTTTGTACCCTATGAATCATACACAGATTAAAGACATTATATTATGTTAATTCTCTGCTGAAATACTGTCAGTATATAAATTGTAAACCCACATTTTTGGCATGTTCTTTGAAATCCTTTTATGTTTTCTGTATGATTTCTTAACAGCTGTTGGTGTCATTTATTTATTTACTACAATTCAGAGTTAAAATTGTAACCAACTAGTAATCAAAACAACACATTTTTATTTGTGAGACTATAACCTGGGGATTCATAATCCTATATGGATACGGCCAGGCCAGTGACCACATTGAGGAGGCTTTTGTCATGACCAGTGCACACACCTGTGGCTAGATCCTGATAAACCACTTTGTGGCCCTATTGAAGTACAAGCAGCTGGGATAAACAATGATGCTGCATGAGTGCCCCAAGTCAATGCAAGTATGCACACAGGTGAATATTGTTGAGGAAATCCGTGGCAACTTGCATAAATTATATATATATATATATATATATATATATATATATATATATATATATATATATATCGAGATAGAATGGAAGAGCAAGTACCACTGATGGCTGATGGGTGGAGCAGAGATTAGACTATAGTAACAGAATCCAGAGATGGACAGCATAACATGCTAAAGGACCTGTGCATCAAAACAATTATAGGCGGCTTTAGGTACCAGTGAAAGTACAGTTGTGTACACTTACCATAAATGTAGATGTTCGAGTGTATTCACTGTTGCAGTCATTACATTTGGGTAATCTGCTGGCAGGTTGCCCTCAGTCGGCCTGATGAACAAGTCTTGGGTCCTGGGTCAGTTGCTGCCCCTTCTTCCATGAAGTCAGGTCGTCAGGGGTATAAAACATGCAGCCGACGCCGTTACATCAGTTTTTCTGGCCCCAGATGACAGGTGCCCTCCTAATGGGAAGCAAATAAACATAAAAACACAAAGGTATACCTCCAACAAAAAGCAAATACACCAAAAATGCTTTTAAGCATAGTAAAGGAAAGTAGAGGTATAGCCAGAAGAAATTAGGGGGCTGGAGGGGGGGTAACCAGGACTGCAACAGTGAATACATTCTAATATCTACATTTATGGTAAGTGTACACAACTGTACTATGTTCTTCGTGTTTCACTGTTGCAGTCATTACATTTGGGTAGATTCCCAAAGCTATGGTTGGGAGGAGGAGTTTATATAGCATTAGGGCCAGCTATAAGGCCCTGAAAGACTGCAGTGGCAAAGTCAGCTCTGGATTTAGAGAAAACTGGCAAATGATAATGCTTGGTGAAAGTATGTACAGAACTCCAGGTAGCAGCCTCTAGGATGTCCCCTGGTAGGAACACCTCTGAGAAAGGCTGCAGAAGTAGATGCAGCCCTGGTGGAGTGAGATCTGATCCCCTGGGGGATAGGTTTTCCATGGTGCTTATAGCAGAAATGAATGCAATGGCTTTACCAATTTAGAAATGGTTTGTTTTAAAATAGCCTTCCCCACTGCCCCTGCAGCAAATGCTACCAGCAGGTATTCAGATTTTCGTCAAGGTTTAGTCCTGTCCAAGTAGAATCTAAGTTGTCTGTGCACATCCAAGGAATGCAGAATCTGCTCCCCTTCGTTCTGTGGATTGGGAAAGAATGTTGGCAAATGAATGGACTGATTAAGAGCCACACTGGATACCACCTTGGGCATGAAGGATGGATTGGTTCTGAGTGACACCCTATCCGCATGAAAGATGATGAAAGGCTCCACTGCCATAAGGGCCTGTAATTCAAATATCCTTCTAGCTGAAGTGATTGCTAAAAGGAAGGCTGTTTTCCAAGAAAGAAATTTTAAGTCTGCAGTAGCAGCTGACTCAAAAGGAGGTAGAGTGAGTTTCTCCAATACAAATTTAAGGTCCCAGGCAGGGGTTGGAGCTCTCCTGGGTGGTCTCATGTTTTTGGTCCCTCTGAGGTACTGCTTGAGTAGAGGATGAGAGAAGAGGGGAGGTTTTGTGTTATAAAGAGCTGAAATGGCTGAGGCGTGGATTTTAATGGAGGAAAAAGAAAGGCACTTGTGAAGCATCTCAGTTAAGTATTGCAAAATCTGAAGTAAATTGGTCGCTGCTGTGCTCATCCATTGAGATTGGTTCCAGGCACAGAATCTTTTCCATTTGTCAGTATAAGATTTTCTAGTACTAGGTCTCCTTGCCTCTAAGATGACATCCATCACAGGTTTGCTGAGGGATGATAAGGGTGAATTTAAGTGATTAGCCAGGCTTCAATTTCAATGTTGGAAGCTGAGGGTGCAGAAATTGGTTCTCCTGCTGGGACAGCAGGGAAGGGGTCTGAGGCAGATGCCATGGAGACAACTGCTACACATTGAGCAGGAGGGGGTACCAGTGTTGGTGCAGCCAGTCTGGAGCAATCAAGATCACCCTTGGTTTGTCCTGTTTGACTTTTAGTAGAACTTTGGAGAGCAGAGGCAGCACGGGGAAGGGGTAGACTGATAGTTTTTTTCAGCTGAAGGACAGAGCATCCACTTTCCAGGCTTGTTTGTGGGGAGTCCTTGTGCAAAACTTGTCCAACTGGTAGTTCTGGGGGGAGGCAAATAGATCTATGTCTGGGCTCCCCCATTCGCTTATCAACATGTTGAAAATCCTTGGTTCCAGTCTCCACTTGTGTGGGTCCATAAGGTTTCTGCTTAGTCCATCTGCCAGTGTATTTAATTTTCCTGGCAGGAATTGAGCTTGTAGGTGCACTTGGTAGCTCAAGGCTGTGTTCCACAATGCCATGGCTAGTCTGCAGAGGGGGTAGAAATGTGTACCCCCCTGCTTGTTCATGTACCACATATACCTGTGGTGTTGTCCGTCTTTACCATTAGTTGTCCTGGAAGAATGTAGTCCTTGAAGGCTGTCAGAGCATTCTGTACAGCTAACATTTCTTTTTGATTGATACGTAGGTGCATTTGACTTGGGTTCCATTTGCCCTGAATGCAATTCCCTGCCAGGTGAGCCCCCCCCCATGCATAGTCTGATGCATCTGTTGTTAGTCTTTGGGTGGCAGGGGGGTAGTGTGAATGGTAGCCCCTTGTTTTGGTGGCAAGCCTCTGCCCACCAGAGGAACTCTAGGCGTAGGCAAGGTATGATAGGAATCATTGTTTCCAGGCTGTGAGAATGTTGACTCCATAGGCATTTTAGATACAACTGTAATTTCCTCATATGCAGTCTTGCATATGGAATTAGAAGAATGCAGGAGGCCATGAACCCCAAGGCTTGCAGTATTTGTCTTGCAGATAGGAAGGTTTTTGTGGCCACTTGTTTGACATAGGTTACCAAATGAATTTGCTTTTCTGGCATAAGGTAAGCCATCTGGGAAGTTGTATTCAAGCTTGCTCCCAGGAATGTAATTTGTTGACAGGGTACCAGTTGTGATTTCTTTTCATTTATGGTGTACCCCAGACAAGTTAGAACCCTTTTTACAAACGCCAGATGATTTAAAAGTATGCCCTGGCTTTCTGCCTGAATTAGACAATCATCCAGGTATGGGTATATTTGAATACTTCTTTGCCTGCAAAATGCAATAACTAGAGCCAGGCACTTTGTGAATACCCTGGGCACAGTAGACAAGACAAAGGGCAGTGCAGAGAACTGATAATGCGTGCAGCCTGCTTTGAAGCATAGGTATCTTCTGCAAGATTCCCTGATTGGGATGTGCAGGTATTCTTTTAAATCTAGTGTTGCCAACCAGGCGTCTTTGCCTAGCATAGGAAGTAACTGCTGAAGAGTCAGCATCTTGAATTTTGGAATCTCCAGAAAGGTGTTTAGAGTAGACAGGTCCAGGATTGGACGCCATGATTTGTCTTTTCTGGGTACCAGAAAAAGTCTGGAGTAGAAACCTTGACCCTTTTCCTCTTCTGGTACCAGTTGAATAGCCTCCATGCTTAAGAGGGAAAGTACTTGTTTTTGAGCCTCTGCCCACTGATTTGGGGGCAGGTCTGGCCACCCATTTGGTGTCGGCAACGTGTGGAAATGAAATCTGTATCCCTGGGACACTATATTTAAAACCCACTTGTCCAGGATTATGAGTTCCCAGTTCTTTGTATGAAGAGCAATCTTTCCCCCCAAAAGGGCGGTCAAAAGATAAGTGCTTGGGAATTTTAAAAGCAAGTCATTGAGACTGTTTACCATAGGGGGGTGTCTTGTTACTTCCAGATTTGGAAGTGGAGGCCCCTCACTGCTTGGTTCTTGAGAGTCACCTGGGACTGAAACCTGGGGTTTTTGCTGTGTCTGGGCTTGGCTTGAGAAGACCTGGAAGGGACTGGAAAGGACCAGTTCTTAGTAGGTCAGTGCCTACTAAATCTAGGAGGTTGCACTTGTAAAAAAATCTTTAACAGTTTGCATAAATTTAGCTTCATCTTCCATCTTTTTAAGTTCTTCTTCAGCCTTGCTGCCAAACAGGCAGTCCTAATTTAAAGGAGCATCCAACAGTTTAGCTTTAACATGATCAGGCAAAGATTGCTCCTTAAGCCAAGCATGCCTTCTAAGCACAGACCCAGTAACAGCAGCCCTGCAAGAGGCCTCTAAAGAATCAAAACTACATTGCAAAGTATGTTTTCCAACTTGTTCAGCAGAATGCATTAAGTCCTGTAAATCTTTATTTTCCACACAGGAATCAACATCATTTTCTGTTTAAGCAGTCCAATAACATGTTGCTGATATTTTAACATATGAAATTGGCAGTTTAAAGCTCTGATTGCCAAGGTTGCTAACGTATAAACCTTTTTACCCCATCTATCAAACGCCCTGGAGTCTCTATCAGAAGGGGTAGGATTTTTAGCAGTAGAAGCCTTAATGCCCTTGGGCCCCTGAGAAATAGTCTCTGGATCTGCAACATGATTTTTGCAAAGGAACTTGTGGGACTCAGGAAACCTGTAGTATCTGTCAGGTTTACTAGGAGCAGTAGGCAGGGAATCAGGGGCCAAACTGGATTCCGAGAAAACATCAACAATGTCTAGTACAGGAGGTATAGCCAATGGCCTATGCTGAGGTAGAAGAGGGAAATCCCTAAGCCTCTCTTTTGAATCAGAAAATCCCTGGCTTTCCCAGTGAAAATGCACCCTTAAAGTATGTAAAGTTTCCCCAAAAGAAAAATCCTCAGGAGGGGAAGCGGAGGGAATGGAATCCTCTGCATCAGAATCTTCATAAGTAGGTATGGACAAATCCAGGTCATCAGAAGAGTCAGAAGAAACAAGAATCCTGATCAGATTCATAATCAAGCTCAGCCCCAGGCTTCTTAGAGGGGGGGGGGGTTGACTACCCCTGATTAGAGTTATTAGATCTTCAGCCATTTTTACCATTTGTTTTTTAGGCATAGTGGCCTGAGCATGTGGCCTGGGCGTCAGTTTTTTAGACATGGATAGAGATTTAGGCCTTTGTAATGAAGGTGTCGTTTTAATATGCAAGTCTGTAGGCCTGAATACTCCCTCAGAAGCCGGTGCCGGCACAGCGGCTCTGGACCCATCCAAGGTAGAGACATCCACGGGTTCCATAGTTGAAGTATCTCGCGGCATACCGGACTCCGATGGGTCTCAGTGGAGGCATGCAAATCAGAAGTAGCAGGTATCATGAGCTGCGAAAGCACCTCAATGAGTACCGGCAAACTGGCAACTGGCTTAGGAGAAGCGTCGTCAGCAGTATTGGACCTCGGTGGCTGTCTCTGTCTTTATCTTTGCGTTTTTTCAGAATCCTTGTAGTCGGATGGCTAACCGACGACATTTCTGGATAATTAAACCAAGAACTGAAATAGTTAGAAGCAAAAATATACCAACGATGGATAGTGCGCCGATTAAATAAAGCCCAAAACTGACAGCAATGTACGTCATGGTCAGGGCCTAGACAAGGAATACAGTACGAAGGAAAATCGTTATGAGGTATTTGCTTTCCACAAGTAATGCAATTAACTTTTACTGACATTGGTAAGGAGCAAGAAAAAGTTTCCCCAACGGGGTACTTAGCTTTAAGTTGAAGACTTCGGTTCTGAAACTCGAAAATGAAAATTTCAGGAGTCAACTGACTGGCACTTGCGAACGGTTTCTGCTTTGGGCACCGCACGGCAAGAAAGACTGATGTAATGGTGTCGGCTGCATGTTTTATACCCCTGATGACCTGACATCATGGAAGAAGGGACAGCAACCGACGCAGGACTTGACTTTGTTAATCAGGCCGACTGACTGCAACCTGCCAGCAGATTACCCAAATGTAATGGCTGCAACAGTGAAACACGAAGAACATCCCTGCAATCACTGGAGCCCCCCAGCTACAGCAAGTTATTTTATCTTGATATTTTGTAACATGTCTGTCAAACCAACAAAATCTAGTACAACAATCTTGAATACTTAAACCAGGTGGTTAATAACTCATTTATATCTCCTTTACAATTCAAAGATATCTCTAGTTATAGTAACAGTGTTTTATCAAGTAACAGGCTTCACAGTTGCATTAAATGACATAGTGCCACTGGCTTAGTTAAATCTTGCTGGTGGGCATTCTCTCTACTAAAACTAACGTAGCTAGCTTTAGGTACCTGCAATATCTGTGGCTGCAAGGTGGCCCCCCCTTAATCATCCTTGACTGTGTGGTGGCCTCATAAAAGCTGCTGCTGGTTGGGGAAAAATGAGGAGGCCAAAATATATTAATTTTCTGATTACCCTCTAACATGAACAGGGATGTGAGATGACCCACTTAGGACACAGTTGATAATGGCCTCTGATCTCAGTTGTACCCATTCTAAAACCAGCTCTGCTCAGATGTCTGTATATACAGAAAGCTGCGGTAGGTTATGTGTGTGTGTGGGGGGGTCTCGGGATTGTGCACTTATTACTTTTGTACTTTCCATCACTGTCAAACCTTAGAGATGTGTACAGGAGGTCACTGTAGCTTCTGTTTGGGCTGAGACCAGTGTGGTCATTGTTTCTTTTGCTTTTCTCACAGCCTTCAGGAGGTGTACAATGAAGGTTTCTATAGCTTGTGTAGGGCCAATGTGCTGTCTAGGGACAACAAAGTAGAATACTGTAATCAATACTTTTTTTCCCCTTTACTCACAATCACACATCAGGCATATATACAGGTGCCTTTGGGGGGGGGGGTTAGGGATGAGGAGTTACAAGGCATGCTGTGCAAGTCAGCAGACACTTGAAATACATGAATGTGGCAATCTGAATCTCTGCTTTCATCCTACTCTAACACCAAAGGGAAATGGGCAATAACTGCCTTTTTTGAGGAGTTCGAGGATATGCAGTATTCCCAGCTAGGACCTACCTGTGAATCCTCACAACAACTAGCTTATTAGTTTATTGTGAGCTACTATTTTAACAATTGTGAATATTACGCTTTGGCCACAACTTATGTCTTTCTTAACAGTAAAACAAAACAAATAAAGACTGAAATTTTTTTCTTAATCATGATTTATGTTTAGACCGCCATTGGATTAAAAGGTTTGGAATTGGGAAAATGCTCTAACATGTATCCCAGAGCATCTATAACCCTATGGCTTCTTGGGCCTTGGCTTATTCGAGTTATTTCTTAAATGTTTATTATTGTGCTGTCTTGGTCAGGGAAGGTGTGTTGAAAGGATACAAAGAAAACTAAAGCTGAACCACAGCAATGAATTTATTTCCTTAATCATGACCTCTGTTTCAGTCATCACTGGATGAAAAGGTTGTGTAAAAAGAAAACAAGTTTAAAATACATGTCAGAGCACATAGAAATGTATTGCTTTTTGGAAAATTAGAAACGAAAGGCAGAATGTGAGAAAAGGAAGACAAAGGAATGTGCAGGGTATGGGGATCCTAAGATAGAGGAAACAGAGAGGAGGACTGGAGGGTGCATGTGGGGGGGGGGTTGAAACAGTAGGCCTAGGGTGCCATTTCACCTACGTCCATTCCTGTACACAGAGTTGTAATGTTTCATTGATGCAACTAAATGCCAGTAACTGTAAATGTTGCACTGTAAGATGGGCCAACATAGTGTGGCGCATAGGCCTCTTGTAATGCAAGAGCATTGTAGCTGCAGGTCAGTCAATGTATACTACTCCTAAAAGTTTGCAGCATGAACTAAAAAAAGAAGTTATGTACTCACCATAACATTCCATGTATGTAGTCCATCTTGCCGAACATTATTACATGTGGGTTCGGAGCCAATCCTCGGCTCCGACTCAGCCACTTAGAAAGCCTGAAAACTTCTGATTGGCTCGTTGCTAATAGGTATCCCATGATGCACACGCACATTCCCCAGATCTTGTTTGCTACTAGTCTACCAGAATCAGACATGAAAAAGGAACAAAAGTCCGGAAGAATAAACTAATAAACTGTTATAAAAGGAGCCCTTGTGGCAAAAACCACTGTAGAAAGGGAAAAAACTGTATCCAGATCCTCCAGGAAGGGGGCTGATAGGTGGGGGTTCATAATAATGTTCGGCGAGATGGACTACATACATGGAACGTTATGGTGAGTACATAACTTCTTTATGTTATGTAGTCCTATCTCGCCTCGATTATTACATGTGGGACAGCGGCCCTAGCATCTTGAATGGATGGCTCACTGGAAGATACTCCTGAGTACCATGGAACCAAACAAAGCTCTACCCCTGGAAGTTAAATCCAATTTATAATGGGAAATGACGGTATGAGGGGTAGCCCATGTTGCTGCTGCACAAATACTATCAATAGGAAAGCAGCAGAAGTAGAGAAGGACCTGGTAGAATGTGCTTTGACTTTAAAGGGTAACTCCTTTCCTTGAGAACTGTAAATAAAGGAAATATAACTAGAGATCCAGTTCGAAAGTGTAACTTTGGAAACTGGCAAGCCCATTCTCACCTCAGCAAAGGAAATTAACAGCTGTTCTGATTTTCTAAATCCTTTGGTCCTGTGTATATAGAAACGTAGTTGCCTGTGCACATCCAATTGGTGTAATGTATACTCTGCTTTATTGGCATGATTAGGGAAGAACACTGGCAATTCAATTGTTTGGTTTAAGTGAAATTGAGAACAGACTTTAGGAATAAAAGAAGGGTTGGTCCGGAGAGAGACCCTATCTTTGTGAAAAATTAAGTATGGAGGTTTAACAGACAGCGCTTGCAATTCAGAAACTCGCCTGGCTAAGGTTATTGCTACCAGAAAGAGAGTCTTCCAAGACAGAAACTTCAACTGACAACTATGGGCTAGTTCAAAGGGTAGCAGAGTAAGTCTAGACAGAACTAAATTCAGGTCCCAAGGTGGAATGGGGTCTTGTACAGGAGGTCTTATCATGGAACCCTTAAGAAAGGATTTGCACAGTTTGTGAGACATAAGACTGGAATCACTAATCCCCACATGAAAATTAGATATTGCTGCTAGTTGAACTCGGGAGTATAGCAGCCGCTGAACCTTGATGAAAGAATTCAGAAAGAAACTCTAGAACAATAGTAATGGGAGCTGTAAATGGATCAACTTCTCTATTGTGTGCCCATATGGAAAATCTCTTCCATTTACTATGATACAATTTTCTGGTCGAAGGCTTGAGAGAAGAGGTAATAATACGAGTTACAGCTGGAGACAAATCATGAAGCCTGACTAGTGATGGAACTGGAGCAGCCATGCTGTCAGTTTGAATGTGTGGAGACTAGGGTGAAGACAACCTGATGTGTGTCAGGAGGTCTGGCACTGGGTCCAGCGTCCATGGGCAGTCCAACAGGTGAGGCCCGAAAAAAGGGAACCAAATCTGATGAGGCCAGTAAGGGGTGATGAGGATCATCTTGCTTCCCAACAGCATTTCTTTCTGTATGACCTTGGGGATGAGTGGAAAAGGAGGAAAAGCATAAAGGAGTCCCGGGGGCCAATCGTGGACTAGTGCATCTCTTGGAGACTCCCCCGGAGGGGGGGATGAGAGAGGAAAAAGGTGCTGCATTTGGAGTTGATGGGACTGGCAAAGAGGTCGCAGCAGGGTTGTCCCCACTTTTGAAAGATCATATTGGCTATTTTCTGGTTCAAGGACCATTCGTGAGGTAACAAAATTGCCCTGCTTAGCTTGTCCACTATTATGTTGGAAGTCCCTGGGATGTGCGTTGCAATGAGAAAGCGTTGGGAAGAAATCGCCCAATCCCAAACTTGCATGGCCTCTCGACATAAGGGGTATGATCTGGTTCCCCCTTGTTTGTTTAGCTACCAGACAATCGACATGTTGTCGGTCTGGATAGCTAAGTGCTTTCAACGCTAGAAGCACTGCCCTCATCTCTAGGACACTGATATGCA
This sequence comes from Protopterus annectens, assembly GCF_019279795.1. NCBI lineage: Eukaryota > Metazoa > Chordata > Ceratodontiformes > Protopteridae > Protopterus > Protopterus annectens. The sequence continues at coordinate 1,251,391,523 of NC_056735.1, read as the reverse complement.
GATGGGCCTCCTGCTCTTACAATGTGCCTTGGACATTCCTGCCAAGATAATGCCCCCACCCTGAGAGGCATCCGTGGTCACAGTGGCAACGGGTTGGTGCGGTACAAAGGGAGTCCCTGTGGCAAGATGACCTGGTTGAATCCACCAGCGTAGGTCCTTTTTGCAAGAATCTGTAATCAGGATCTGATGATGTAGAGGCAACTGGTGAAACAACCACTGGGATAACAGGAGCCATTGGAGCGTTCTAATATGTAGTCTTGCTAAAGGTACCAAGGTTATGGTTGATGCCATAGTCCCGAGAACCTGCAATACCACCTTCGCTTTGACTCTTTGAAGGGGAAGTAATTCTGTAAATTTGTTGCACAAGATTCTGTCCGTAGGCAGTCTGGCTGTCATCTCGACCATGTCTATGTTTGCTCCTATAAAAGTTAGACTGAGTGGGCAAAAAAAGAGGATTTTTCCCAGTTTATCGAGATTCCCAACTAGGAACAGAGCTTGACTGTGGAATCTCTCGACTGAATTAGGCAATGCCTGGTGGTGGCGGTCAGGAGCCAATCGTCCAGGTATGGAAAAACTTGGATTCCCTGATGCCGTAAATGAGCTGTAACTACTGCCATGCACTTGGTGAACACCCGGGGGCTGTGGTGAGACCAAAGGGCAGCACCCAAAACTGGTAATGATTGGCTCCCAGCTGGAAGTGTAGGTAGCTCCTTGATGCTTTGTCCATCATTATGTGGTAGTAGGCATCCTGGAGATCTACTGAGCACATCCAGCTGTCTCTCCCCAACAAAGGGAGTATGGATTGTAGAGTGACCATTCGAAACTTGGACTTCTTTACATGCTTGTTTAACCTGCTGAGGTCTAGGATGGGTCTCCAGTCCCCTGTTCTTTTTGGAACTGAAAAGAACCTTGAGTATGTTCTGAATCCTGTCTGGTCTGTTGGGACCTTTTGGATGGCTCTTTTTAATAGCAGCTTTTCTATCTCTATAGCCGCTTGATCCCTGTGATTGGGTGGCACATCTAGGATTCTTTTAGGAGGGCGTGGTGGATGGGAAAAGGGTATAGAGTAACCTCTGGTAATGATGTCTTGTACCCACTTGTCTCGAGTGAGATTTAGCTAGTCTTCTGGGTACAAGGACAGGCGACCTCCGACCGGCTCCAGAGACGCACAGTCGGGTTCCACATCAAGAACGCTGATAAGGACGGTCACAAAAGGAATCATGACCTCCCTGATTTTGAGGGCCTCCCCTGCCTCTAGGGTGACGTCTACCATAATTTCCTCCTCCCCTGCCTCTGAAGGAGGAATCACCTTGTGTGTCCTGGAAAGGTCTCTGTGATTTCTTGAACCACACTTTGCCGCTCTTCTGACCTTTAGGGTAAGGTCTAGAAGGAATGGTAAAACAGACTCCCATGGCAGAGAGAGTCTTTCCTTCCTGCTCACACCTAGTGAGGGCATCTTTCACCTTGGGCCTAAAAGGAGAGGATCCGTCCACAGGAGCACTGGTGCTCAGCAAAGTTGCATAGATGCATTCAGGAATTTCTCCTTAATGAGACTCCTGAACCCGCTGCCCTACTCGCACCATCAACTGCATATAAGATCAGCTGCATGGAGGCGTTAACAATAAATGTGAGGGTAGCCAACTGAGCCAACACTGTAGATGGGACTGCTTAAGTTGAGGTACCCTGAAGAGTATCTCCTAACTCCTTTAGGAGATCTCTCTGAAGTCTCATAAAATGTGATAGATAGTTCAGCGATCGGATTGTAAAAGCCGCTGAAGAGAAGATACGATTCCCGTACCTATCCATAGTTCAGGATTCCTTATTAGGTGGATGGACAGAAGTAGTAGTCTCTGCTAGCTCCTTAGTTGCTGCTGCCACCACCCTTAGTAAAGGTAAACCCTTAGATAAAAACTCTTTGTCCTTAGGGGTGGAAAGAAATTTATTCGGCCTCCTGGGGACAGGTGCCACAGCATCGGGAGTTTGCCATGCCTTCTGACTCACGAGATCTAGCAATTCATTAAATGGAGGAGACACCCATGAAGCTGAGGGTTGAGACCCAAAAGCTTTCAGGTACACTGACTCCTCATCAGAAGGGGTAACGGTGGGTCAGCTGCCTCTCTGCCTGAGGATCTCCAAAATCTCTGCAAAGGAGACATCTTCAGAGGACAACTTAGGGGACCCCTCCGACTCATTAAGGTTAGTGTCAGATGTTGACAGACTCATAAGGGGAGTCTACATGCTTCCTCTTACATGATCTCTTCCGAGGGGGCTCCTCAGTGGGGTCCTTCTGGGGAGCTCTCGAAGATCAGGGACCACCCAAACGGGGGTCCTGAGGCTACGAGTCTCTACCATCCCAGGGGAGAGAAGATGCTGAGACCGTAGTCGGCGCTTGAGGGAGTAGAGCAGTACTGATGAACTATCCAACATGCTCCTTATCTTCACGAAAACTGATTCCTCCGGCTCCAAACGACGCCCCGGCTCCGAGGAGAGCATAGGCGCTGATGGCTCCAAAGGAATCGGCTCCAAGAACAATGTAGGGTCCGAGCTCACTCGGGCCGACACACCAAGAGGAAGACTCTGCACCAAAGAGGTTCAGTTCCAAGTGTCCCCCTCGGGCCCGACCGAAGAGCTTCAGACCCTAGACATTTCGGATGGCGCTGACAGTGTCGGAGCAGGGCTCGGCTCCGTGACAATCACCCGGGGTGCTGGAGCAGAGGACACCACTGTAGTCGCTACCGACAGCATCAGCTCCAAAGGCCCAATCTGGGGTGGAGGAGGAAAAAGAGCAGGGTCGGTAACGGGAGTCGGCTCCGAGACAGAAGTGGTTAGAGCCAATAAACATTTTGGCAAGGCCGACGACTTAAGGAGTCTGAGCACCACTCTCTCGATGTCTTCTTCAGAAAAGCTCCTGGAGAATCTGGAGGACAGTGCTGGAGACCTCGCTCTCTGTAATATAGGTGATTTTAAAGTAGGGAAGACCGGTGGAATGTCTGTAGACCGGCTCCGAAAAGGACTGCTAGTGATCGGCACCGAAGCACTGGGTGCCGACACTGTAATGTCCGTGTCCAGAATCTCGATCGGCTCCGAAGACAGTGGAGCCGAAGAGACAGAGACCATCTCCGATTTAAGTAACTTCTGTGGAGGTTCAGAGACAGAAGTTGAGGCTGGAGAAGGCCTTTTTGAGGTCTTGCCCTTATCTTTACTGGAAGAATGCGACCTAGTAGAGGAGGACGAACTGGCTAGGTCTTCCTCGAAAGAAGGCTTTAACAATCCTTTTAGAATCAACTTATTCTTCCTTTCCTGGAGCACTCTAGGACTAAAGGAATGGCAAAAGAGACAAGTCTCTTGAAGATGTATGGCCCCTAAACAGTACACACAGACGCTATGTCCATCAGTGATGGACATTTTTTGAGAGCATTTAGTACACTTTTTAAATCCTGTTTATGCTCTTTATGTTCTTTAGACATAATAGCAGTCTCAGTAGGCGATAGAAGAGAAAAAACAACACTCACTCAACAAGAGAGGAACTAGATCCTTTAACTTAAACAGATCTAGCCCTATTTCTCTACAAACAACCAAGGGAACTTTTACTAGGTTCTAACTTAAATGAACCTAGTGTAAAGGAAAGGGAACAGACTAGTACCTCTAAGTAAAATGGTTTAGTCAAAAGCACACACTCACGGGAACACACAAAAAAGGCCAACAGGCCCAAAATTTTATAGCAGAAAAAGTCAAATCCAGGAAAAATTCAAGTCCGGTTAAATTGACACAATTGGTTATCACAATAAGGCTAACAGCAATAAGAAAAGCACTTCACACGAAGTTAAAAACTTCTAACAAGCAGAATAATAAAGAACCAAATCACTTAGCCACAGCCAACCAAAAGAAGCTTCCGAATGAAGACGCGGCAAACGAGATCTGGGGAATATGTGCATGCATCATGGGATACCTATTAGCCACAAGCCAATCAGAAGTTTTCAGACTTTCTAAGCGGCTGAGTCGGAGCCGAAGATCGGCTCCGAACCCACATGTAATAATGGAGGCGAGATAGGACTACATAACATGGTTGCTTAGGAGTGGCAGTGACAGGGTGATACTTAGACTGGAAGTACCTAAGGGGCCCCCAACTTGACATTTGCTGGGGCCCCCCAAAATGTTTAACACCGGCCCTGAGTATAACCACCAGTATTCACAAATTTACACAAGTCTACAAGTAGCAAACACAAATATACACTGTTGTAAGGATTTGAGCTACCCAATGTTAAACCCCAAGTATAAACAAAGTTTAATAAAGCAAGTTTAAGAGGCAAGTACAAAAGTAGATCAGTTAAACACTTTGCTTACCTGAGTAGTTGTGTTTCCTGTGTGTGGTGTTTTTTTTTGGGGGGGGGGGTTGTGTCTTAAAGCTGTTTGAATTCTTATGGAATCTTTGGGAGTATGGATGTCATGTGCCTTCAAAGAGCCAATCATTAGCAAGATGTATTATTTAGTTTACTCCCTGGTAAGTAAACCAGCCAAAATAGAAAAAAAAATGAAAAGGGGGACATGCAGATGTGTTTCTAAGTATCAAAAACAGTTCATCAGCCAACTGCTGGGCAAGTGTTACAATGTAATTACAGGCAAAAAAAATAAAAGATACCCTCAGAGATGATGGTATTAGCTCAAGAAAAACAAATCAGTGATAAGGGAAGGTTTAAAACAACAGTGTGTGTTTTTTCAAAAATAATGCGAGTATCTCAAAAGAACAGTGTAGCAGAGAAAGTTTTAAAAAGTTGCTCATGGGCAAGAAAGCCATATGTATTAAAATAAAATGGCTTTAACAAGCTTGAAGTACATTAATATATGAAGTGTCCTTTTTCATTACCAGTAGCTCTGGTTGCAAGTTCAGTGGTACAGACGGTTTTGGCAGCTTATCTAGTGGCAGTTTTATACACCATCTGTACTGAAAAATATATATTTTTTTACAGGCTGCAAATCCACCTAGCAGAACAGACCATTTTATGGAACAAGATGGGGAAACAGATGACATTTGAGACTGGGTGGAAGGTGCAATTTTGCAAACCCTGAGCAGCTATGTTCCTGTGTGTGTGTGTGTGTGGTAGTGATGGTGGTAGAAGATGTACTGACAGTCTACTGAAGGCATGCAGGCCGTTTCTTTTACATCTGTGTGGGAATAGAGATAAAGGAGCAGACAGCAAACAGAGCAAGTGGGAACACAACCTGTGATATGCACTTCAGCAAGGGTAGCCTTAGTTTTAGATTAGGTAGTGCTTGTGCGTGCAACAGTCAGTTTGGGGCACATGCTCCTATATGGAGGAATAAACTATGTACATTTTCAGCAAATGAAGTTTGTGTTTTTTTTCCCTAAGTTAAAAGGGGATGAGGTGTTTTCATTGAAACAAAAAGTCCTGAAAAAATATGACAAGTTCAACATAAACACAAATGGAAATGAGAAAACGCAAGTGTCTAAAATATCCGTCTGTCTCGCACATTGTCTGCATGTAAACCAAAACTTGGAAATCCACATTAAAAAGAACTATCGTGTATAATAGGAGGAAGTAATAGTTTTCTATTATGTCTTCTCTGCCCAGATCATCTTTGGAATGTAAATGGCTTTACAGCTATAAATTAAAGAATATTGCATTATATTAAGAAATATAGGGTGCACCTTCCAAGATGGTTGCACACAGATCAACAGCTTGAGTTCAGGTCTCCCAGTCTGAAAATAGAACTGAGAAACTGCAGCCAGAGATGCAATTTGAGTAAAATTCAGTTACTGGCTAGTAAATACACTACTAGATGCCTGCAAAGAAAAGCAATCTAAGAGAGGCTGAAAGAAGAGCAACTAGAAAAGCTGAAGAATAAACACTGACTGGGAAGAATCTTGCAGCTGTTCAGCAAAAAGCAGTTTAAGTTCCAGCTTTGGTGCAAGGCGTGGCTTCCAGTAATCTACAGGAAAAAAGTCAAACGTGCTCAGAGCTGATTAAAATAAATGAAACACTGAGGGAATACATCTCCTCAAATAAAATATTGGAAAAAATGGAAGAAGCTTTAAACAGATATTCAGATGAGCTGATAAAAATGAAAAAGGAGTTTGAAATGAAGAAAAGGCTGGCTGGCTGACACTGCTCTAGAAGTTTGTTTGTGTCTTTCGGCTTTTCCCGGTTAGGGGGCGCCACAGCAGAACTCCGGTCCGCTAATGAATGGTAGTGGATTTTTACGTACCGGGCTACCAGCCCTGACGCACAACCTTCAACGAAGGCACGCCCCATTCACGTATGCCTCCACACAGAAGACGCTCTAGCTGAGAATCGAACGGGACGTCTTGCTATGAGGCGACAACGCTACCGCAGCACCACCACCACAGTGATGTTTCAAAAACTGGTAGAAGTAGAGGACAGAGCATGTATGGAAAAATCTCAAATTTTCTGCTGCACTACAGAAGCAAGATGGGACAGGCTGTATTAATTTTATAAAGGCAAAAATAAGCAGCTGGACTGGTATTCCACAGAAGGAAATGTTAATTGAAAAGGTACACATTTGTACATGCTCCAAATATAGCCATAAGAAAGCAATCAAGACCTTTATTATTAAAGATGCAAACCAGCAGAAAGAGTTGATTCAAACAAAACTGTAGCAAAAGGGCAAAGTATTAAAAGATGGAGACAAGAGTGTTTGTGGAAAATGATTATTCACTGTACACGAGGCAGAAGAGAAATAAATTATTCCAGTAATCAGGGAATGTAAACAGGCAGGTGTGAGATTCAAGCTGCTTTATCCAGTTGTCTTCAGAATAGTTTTTTCCTGGGAGATTAAAGTAATTGTTTGATGCAGAACAGGCAAAGGAGAAAATGCCAACCAAAAATCAGACAGTAGCGGACTCTGCTTTTCATTTTTCTGATAATAAAATGCACAGGATGTCACCAGCAAAACTGGGAGCACTGTGAAACTGAATTGGAATCTGAAGATGGAGGTGAACAGGAAGATGATCACCAACATGGAAATTAGTGAATAAATGTGAGACTGCAAAGCAACAATCACATTTGTGAAATATGGACATACAAAGTAAGTGGAAAGAGTTGACTTTGTTAAACTTGTCTGGAACTTAAAGGCATTTGCCTCGCTCACTTCAAGTCATTAATGCTGGGAAGGGAGGAGGAAGGAAAAGGTAACCAAGTAAAACATTTTTTTTTTACTAACAGTATTTTTATGAAAGTTCTCGCTATTTTATAGCAAAAGTATCTTTAGTTGTGCTTTTGTGATATTTATTAAAGTAAACACATGCCTTTTTCCTTCCTCTTCTCTTTTTTTGTATTAAGAAATGCAGGCATTGCAGTGCAAAGAGACAAACATGCTTTTGTCTAACTTTTCTTAAGTTAACAGGCTGCAACCTTGATTTGTTGAGGTGGGTGTACAAGTACACAGATCGTAACATATGTACAACTGATGCGTCTTACCTTACTGCTGCAAAGGAGAATGGAAGATGACCCTTGGCTTAATCTATAACATTTTAAGTGGAAACAGTTTAATATAAGAACACTGAATATAAAGAAAAGTTTCTCTTTAGCAATAAATGCTTCAGCTTGTCTTTCAGGCTGCAATAGAGGACTTCACTTATCTTTTTCTCTTAATTTTCCATGAAGTCAAGCTGGTAATAGGGCACTAAAAGGCAACACTGATTTCTTCATGTTAAACATTAATAATTTCTATGCAAGTAGTTTTCACATCTAGGAAGGGGAATAAAGATTAAACATAAAAGAACAGACAATTAGTGTCAGTAGATGCACAGTCAATAACACACATCTTAGCATGGATAACGTCAAAGTGAGGTTGTGCTAGAAGTTATTTGGCACAAATATTCCTATTTGGATTGTTAATCATTTGAAGATGTACAGAGTTGTGTGTGCTTGTATTATGTTAATATGCTATGGGGACAGTTTGGGGGTCTGTCTGGTTTCTTGTTTGAGGGTTTTTATTTAAACAAAAAGTCTTGCAAAATGTGACATAGGTTCCAATTTTTGATAAAAAATGTCTAAAGGATTAACCTGCCATATATTAATGGGTGCATGTATCTCAAAACCTGGAATTAGACATTTACAAAAGCTGCCATATATAAGAGGGATGCATTCCATATTATCTGGGAATGTTAGTGGTTTCATAGGTATAGACAAAAAGGAGAGAATACTTCATCATATTAAGAAATGCAGAATGCAAACAATGCTACAAGAGGCACATTTGGAAAATAATGAGCATGTGAATATAAGAATGGATTTCAGGATGGATATTCTGCAAATTATCAGGGGACAAGGGAAAAGTGGGGTACTTATATTAATTGCCAGAGGAGCTCCAGCAGTGATAGAAGAGGGGGAAAACAGATTTGTAGTAGTAAGGGGCTACTGGCAAGGGTTGAGGATTACACTGGCATCTACTTATAGTCCACCCAAAACCATTTGTTTGGAGCTTACAAAAATTTTGGGAGAAATAATCAGCTTTCAGCAGGGAATATTACTTATAGATGTTGACTGGAATTTGATTTTCAGCAATGTTGACTGGAATTTGATTTTCAACAATACAGATGTACCTGGGAAGACTAGAAGGGAAAATATAACAAAAGAGGGTTTTATTTGGGAGGGGAAGAAGGCAAGAGTAAAGCGTGATAAGCTGAACCTCCTGACAAAACAAATGAGATTTAGGCTTACCTAATTAGGGAGATATTTCAGAACTACACAGTTAATGCTGTTATACATAACACAAGCAGAAAGCAATAATTCAAAGTGGAAAGGGATGATGAAGAAGGCAAATGGGGGTGGGGTAATTCAAGAAATAAGGAAAGAATGGGATTTTGGATGCAGATCCTTAAGGATATTAACAGTCATTCAGAGTATTATATTCAAAGTAGCAGAAAGTATACCAAGAACTAAGCCAACATGGAAAAGGAGATGCAGCAGCAGGGATGACTGCAATTAGGGGTACAGACAATAGACAAGAGGGGGATGTAATTTAATGGAGGCAGCTAGCAAAGGAAGCAAGCTACTACGAAGAAATAAGAAAGAGAAAGGTAATAGAATGGGAAAAGGCAAAGACATTTGCATTCCAGGCTAGTGACTGCCTTTCCTATTAGGGATTCATATCAGAATTAAAAGAAAAAAGCAAAGGACAAGGGAATCCTAAATGAAAGGCGTGCACTGATTTTTTAACTGACTCGAACAGAAGCTATTCAAAAAAGGGGATAATTAGTAGGGCATATAAAATATGCATGATGACTATAGGAATCAATCAGAAGAGGTCAGAAAAAAATTGGGGAAGAGACATTTGGTATGCAATTCACAAACAATGGGA